>NW_006799982.1:1911299-1965615 GCF_000485575.1 Poecilia formosa | reverse complement strand
TATAAACATTGCTTAATAGAAATTTAACTTCACATCAAAGCCATATCTGATGCCTTGAAATTAGCTTCTGTTTCCTTTAAGAAGCTCCTACCCTTTTCCAGAACTTTCCCTTCTGGCTGTCGTAACAACAGTTTTCCCCCTGATTCAATTCACAACCTTTCTTAGGAGAGTTGGACTGAGAAGTAGTTTGAATGACAATCAGCAGATTCGCATTTCCACCAGTTGTTTGCTAATTGCTGCTGCCACTAGTCTAATGGGGCTAAATGGGGAAGACATGGGTGAGGGGTGCTCTGCAGGGAGGAAGCTCTGCTGGAGACTGCAGCTCCAAGGAGGAGCTTTGGGTAAAATGGGGCATTGTATGAGCAGGTATTGGGACACCTCCGAGTGGCTGCTCTGCAAGATTCAAGGATTTCTCAGACATGCAGGAATAAATCACAGCAACACTGATGAGGAAATAACATTATAACATTATTTGAAGTTCAGAAAGTCCCTGTAGTACCATTGTGTGGTTAGGGCTCTTTTTTTGCTTGTGCCCTCTAGAGGAGCTAACAGCAAGTTATCTGACATTCTAATAGCACCAACTTTCCAAAAGAAATCAATTAAATTAATCAATCAATTAAATGCATTTTCTTTATGGAAAGATAAATCTGTGACCTAATCAACCATAAACATATTCTTCACAGTACAAATTACACATTTGATGTTTCACAAACCTGTTTGTAGAAAATATACTCCGTCCTTGTTCTAACACGACTCCAAGCAATTTCTTTTGTGACTGTAGTTTTTCATCTCAGAAAGAAGTTCAGGAATGTTAATAAATCTTTCACAGATGTAAGTGAACAGGCCAAGGTAGCAGAGAGAACATGCCCACACACAGGTCACCTGAATCATCCTCTTGATTCCTCCTGACAATAAAAGCAAAGCCGTGGACCTTGAATGATGCCTCGCTCCTTTGTAGTTAGACTCTTGCCAAAGCCTTGGGAATAGAGCATTGAGAATTAGGCTGCTGTGATGCAGCTTCCCACTCATCAAATATAAATTAAATTCCACTTGGACCAGATACCTTAGTGGTATCACAGGTGGTTTCCAAGGTCTTTCTTATACCCATTCAAGCAGCTTGATCTTATGTTCCCTCATCCCACGCTGTTTCTTTGTGAATACAAGACATTAGGAATGAGTCGGTCACAAACCTACATTTAGTTAATCTGATATCATATTTCTGATTTTGGAAACAGTGAAAGAGCAAGGAACTAAAATTAGGTGTGTGATGTTTTGTTTTTTTTAGGAGTAAGTCAGCAAGGATGTCTGGTAATCTGTCACAGAGAGCATATGGTGTTTATTCATGTTCAATAAACCCAAACAGTACATACAGAAACATAGACTCATCTGTTTCTGAAAATAAATATTACCATTTTAACTTACCAGAAGTGGCTATGGTCTGAAGAGCTATTACAACTGTAAACACATGCTCTAGAGCTTTTCAAACCAATGTTTAAACCAGTTGGAGCAACCAGATGTAACTATGAAGCATCTGCCTGCTATGAAAGGTAGTCATTGAGTTTTGTTGTAAAAATCTGAACTTAACTCTGATGATGAAGCAGGTAATCTTAAACTGTTGATTCTTGTTTCAAAAGTGAAGCAATAATCGTCCACAGTCATGTAAAGAGCACGACACAAAAAAAAAATTAAAAACAGAATAATCTTTATGGGTATTTTTCATGGCCCTGTTATGCAGTCATGATCGTTTTTAACACAAATCCTATAGATAACAGACGTTAAAAGAGAAAACGCATAAAATAAAAGCCTCAGTAAAAGTGATTCTGGACATTTAAATAAGAGTGTCACTGAAAGTTAAACAAATGACAGCTGGAGAATATCCTATACCTAGGTTTAGTTAATATGTTCCCATGTGAGCTGCCTCAGGTGAACCAATCTTTTTTTGGGTAACAAATTAAAGAAACCCTCACGCTCCCATGCCAACACACGGCAAAACCATTCTTGTGCATGTCCGCATGCATCTCCAGAGCGTGGTGTGTAAAATAGTCATTGTGAAAGAAATAATATGCTGTACTATACAGGGATGGCTTCACAGACGGATTACACTTAGATGATTCCTCAATAGAGAATTTAGTCTCGGGTAGCCGAGCTTAATCCGCGGCTGTGGGAGCAGACCAAAGTAGTGTAGAGCTGTGGCCAGATATGACAAAGAACAGAGTGCTGCCAGATTAGTTCATACAGGAACAAGGCCGAGGGTCTCTTGACAGCTTTTCCTAAATCTCACTGCTCTCGCTAATGCAGTCTGAAGGAAACGTTTGTCCCCTTTCTGTCCTCTTGCCTGTCTTACTGACTCGCAATTTTGGTCCCTATGTCTCAGCTAGATGTGAGAACAGAATGTGTGCCTGCGTGGACTCTGCGAGTGCTATCGCTTCATTAGTGTTGAAGATTTTTGGGTCAGCTGTAGCCTTGTTCCCAGTGTTCCATGTGCTGTAATTACCCTCACGTGAGTCACATCTGATAATTAGGATAGCCTCAGCAGGACTCGGCAGTACTCACACGCACATACTGGGTACATGCACACATGGGACACACATACACACTCATCACTCATTAGTGGAGAGCTTACCATCCAGTACAGCACTAATGGGATTACCGTTGCTGAGGGCTTCACTCATCAACCTCTTACTCCTCTCTCTGCTCGCTATCAAGAGCAGTTCTTAAATGCTGAAAAGGCTGAGTCGCTCCATGAAGTGCCCCGGTGTCCATTTGGACTAAAGACCCTAAGAACATAAAAGCACAACATGACTGGTTTTACTACGACCGGACCCTTCTCTCGTTCCTCATTTACTGTAACTTAACCCTTGTGCGTGCGAGGACTGTGGCAAATGATACAAGTTTTACGGGTGTGGGGTCGGTTGGACCCCATTTCTAAACACAAGGGTTAAAAGACATGATCAAAAAAAGAAGAAAACAAAACTAATTTTCAGTTTTTCCATGTTGCATTGTCCATCAGTTGTTTTCTAACTTGGGCTCACATGATTCACATACATCCTTAAAACGTAGCTGCACAAAGCAGCATTCCCTACTATAGCCTCAGTCAGTTTTTAAGACTAGACCAACAACATTTGTTTGACTCGTCTTTTATACAGCTTTGCAACATCACGTGGCTGGAAACTGGATTTATGGAATGATGTTTTTAAAAAGGTTTCAACTACTATACTGTCCCGTACTGGTACTCTGTCATGCAAGAGCAGAGTAACTCCAATATGGAAAGGGACTGCGACTTATACTTGGTATATCTAGAGCTGTAGCAATACATCCAGCTCACAAGACAAGGCGATGCGTGATATTGAACTGGAATGCAAGGATTTTTTTTTTGTCTTCATGTATAAGTTACAGGCTACAAACTGGGTTTTAAAAAAGAAGTCTGGAATTTGTAGAATAATCTACAATAATTTATGTCTTGCTCTTTGATTGTCCAATTCCAAAAAGAAAAAAAAAACTTTTAAAATGCTTATTTGTGTTTTCACAAATGAGCTGCAAGCTAATTCGGGCAGTCAGCTTAACCTGTGTTGCTGCTTCACACTTGATTTCTCCCACTCACTGCAGAATATATCAAGCATACTCTAACATTTTGGCCGTTCTACTCAAGCTGCAAAAGATCCGTTACACTCTGCTTGAATGCTCTGTTGCCTGGCTGCTGCTGCCAGTTTCTGCTTGGTTTTCTTCAGCTCCTCCACTAACACGGTGCTCTGCTGGGGCTCCAAGGTTAGACATCTTCTTCTCATCTTCTCACACAAGGTATACAAGCTGAATTTCTTCTCACCTCCTAACTTAATTTGCCATAGTAAGAAGGTTCACGTTTATTTCCTAATACTGACGTGCAAAGTCAGTAAAAGAAGGAAAAAAACATCGCTTGTTGAAAAGAATACCAACATTTTACAACAAAATACTTTTAGGATTTTAAACTCGGGTCCACCCGTTAAAAAAGGTGACTGAATCCTTTAGCCCAGCCAGAAGCAATGGGTTACCCTCATTCTGTTGGAGCTGACAAGTCAATTATCTCTCCCAGGGAGACCCCTGCAGACTATTACAAGAGTGAATTGATTTTAATCACTGTATGGACTGTGGAGGACCACAATTTCTGATCAGAACAATGGTCAGTGAAAAATAGTTTGTTTCTCGCTGAACCCTGTACCAACCTCATATAAGAGCATTGAGAATGCTGGATGCTATGTTTTTAAGGTATTATTTACTGTGAAACAGTATGTTGAAGAGTGAATACATTAAAAAACACTAAAAATAAAAGAATGAAGATCAACTTTTACATCCTAAATGGGAATTTATCATCATGCCGGTTCTTTTATTTTTCAAAGCCTGTGGGGAGAATATCAGAAATGGACTTGAATTTCATACTCAATTCACCCTTTCTGTTATCTACTGAATGTCTTGTTCTCGCTTGCACTAAGAGTGACTACACTACAGGCATTCAGAAAAGATAGCTCTGAAACACAGTTTAATATTAGCTACACCACACTGCAAAAGAAAATTGCAAAGTTTGAGTCTTTGTCCCCCAAGACAGCATCCACATTAAACAGTGTTGCAGTCAGTCAAACCTTGTAGCGCTTAGCATGGTGTGTTTACTGATTGAAAATAGGTCAAACTTTTGAGTTTTCAAATAACTCGTCTTTTCTCTGTGCTTCTCTTGTACTGTGGCTGTGAAAGGCTGCAGCCACAGCAGACGTCCAGTTCACAGTCCACAATAACATATCGATCTGTAAAGTTAACTTGAAAAACTGAGGAATTATGAACTCTGCGGATTAGGGAATACAATGAGTTAAAGTGATTTTTTTATGTTTTCTTCTTCTTTTACTGTGCACTTGGGCAAAGGCTGAATGTGTGGGTTGCTCCCTGTTTTCAGCACACTCAGTGAAAATCCTCATGTCCTCTCAGGTGTTATGTTTACAGCTGTGCCGGAACTGATAAATACCCCTGACTACTGCAGAATCATTTGACGCCGGATTGAATGCCTAGCCAGCAACCGCAGGCCAAAAAACATGCTGTTCTGGAGCCAGAAATACCTTCAGGGACAGAAAGACATATGCAGCAGTAATCACCAGTTCCTCACCAGCATTGGCCTTTTTCCTCCTATGTCACTGCACCCATTTCAACAGATCATTTAGAAGCAATATTACCCTCAGCCATCCAGTTGTCACCGTGTGTTTTCTGTGGATGGAAAATAGTAATGGAGATATTGGCTGCAGAATCGTTGAGCCCAGGCCATCGTGCTGAGTGGTTCGATGGCGAGGAGAGCTTAGATTGAGGGCCACGGCTCCTATCTGCAGTACTGCACATCAAGTGGGGGGGACAGGGGGAGGGCATAGCAAAAAGAGGCGCCGCTGAAAGCTGTAATTTTTAAACACCATGCGTCACAAGCACAAACATAAACTGATACACAAATACAGACGCACACACAGGCAGTGGATTAGGATGGGGATTATAGAAGCATAGCTGTAAAACAGGCAGGGACAGATCAGTGTCAGACTTCACAAACACTTACACACACACGCACACACACACACACACACACACACACACACACACCAGATGTGTGTTATGAGTGTACAGTAAGATGGATTTATTTTGAGACGGATGGTATGATGACTTTCATGTCATGATTGAGCATTGTTCAAGTTTGAATAGGAAGACGGTTCAATAGAGCAGCAAAGAAGCTTTAGCAATCAATTATTGATCTAGAACATTATGAACTGAAGGTCATAGAGATTTTACGAAGGGATCGTGTATTTTATTTTTTTTTTCTGACTTCTGATCTCATGGTCCACAATGTATATTCAGTTTGAAATCACATGTTCTTGTATTCGGAACGTAAAAAGACACACTTCATATTTTCTCTTGTCAAAGAGCTCTCAACACCATCACAAAGACAGAAACTTGTCTAGATTACGGTTCTGGCACCAATTCTTAAGCACTCCAAGGGGCAGAACGAAAAGTACTTAATAACTGAATTGATGGCCTTCACTGTCCTCTCCTCATTACATTAGAGTTGTTAAGGCTTACTGCCATGACTGGGCTCAGATTAGCATCCATAATGCCTGAAGGACTTTACTCTCCCTAACCGGCGTTGAAATGTGGCATGTGCCAAAAGCATACATTCACAATGTATGAAGAAGGGAAGAAAAAGTGCAAAGGTTGTCGTTAGTAAAAGAAAACAGGATATAATTCAGGTTATCTCTATTGGGTTGTAAGTTCCTGCGTACATTTAACTTGTTTTTACCACTCCTGGTAAATCCTTAACTGGGTTAGGATATTGGGAGTTTGACAACTAGGTCAATGCCTGGAGGATTCTTGAGGAGACTTTTTTTTTTTTTTTTGCAGTGACTATGCACTGTCCTGTTGCTGAATAAGCTAGCGAATGCTTACATGTAACTGTTTGGGCCGTGGGAGGAATACCCAAATTGAAGTCAAAGAGTCCCATAGGAAAAAACAAACTTCACACAGACAGACTTGTATGGAGACAGTAAGTGAGGCAGGAATACTAACTACCACTTTACCTTGACACATTTTTGCATTCATGCTTTCTTATCCTTCACATACCAGCTCTGTGAGTTCTAGAATTTACTACCAGTCCACGTCTTCGTATGCCCATCACACTATCCATCTTTCCTTTCTATTCAATCGGGAATAAACACTGCCAAAGCTAAGTAAAGCTCAATCATTGCCTTCTTGTGCAGATGATACTCAAGGATGTGCCATGTGATCACCAGCTCTATTTTGAACATGCCATGTAGCTAACATAATACACAAGCATCACTGCTGCAGAACTGATGTAAGTGCTACTCAAATCTAGCAGCAAGGATATTATTAACTTCCCATGAACACATGCAGTGGAGGAACTGATCAACTTTTATCCCCTGATGGTGAGGTGATCATCAAATATCAAACCATTAGAAAATCGGATGGCAAAAGTGTCCAGCTTGACACAGTAGTACAATATACACGTTACACCCTTCAGTCCCAGTAAACATAGTGTACAAAATGCATCTGATATGAGATATAGCAGCATACACGGCAACATGAGAAGCTGTTGTAGAGCTGCTTTAAAAACTTGAACTTTATGTGAGATTTTTAAAACATGAAGAGCAAAGGATGTAGGTTTGTACAATACCACCAGAGCAAAGCAAAAGCAACATGTTATTTGCCAAGATAAAGTAAATGATGACGGGCTGATAAATGAGGGGATCTCTAAGCAGTTTGGAATCAACAAGTAGGTGGATTTAAAGATGTGAAGACAGGATTTTTTTTTTCTTTGAACTCAAACCAGAGTAGCTCACTGAAAAAAGAAAACCCTCAAACCTAGGGGACATAGGAAGCGTTTTAACTTGGTACAAACTTCAGATACCAAAACCAAGTGAAATCGAGCGTGATATCTTAATGACAGATTGTGTCTCTGAGCAACAGCAGGCATATTGGCCTTTGTTCTGCGAGCTCTTTGAGACGAATTCCAAGGTATTTCTCAGATTCTCTTCACGCTGGTCACACAGCTCAGTCACATGCTGTTCATACATGATGGAATATCAGTCATACTCTGACTGAGCTCTTCAATCTGTGGCCTTCAACACTCTTGGCCGCGCCGCAACTGGCGCGTCCTGGTCACCAAACATCTGTCATCGGCACGCAGCTCCTCGGAGGTCTCCGGCTCCCTGTGATCCCATCTCCTCTACAGCTGTCAAAAATAATAATCAATCTCTCTTTGCCTCCTTTTATATTCGCTCTGCATATTTCGACTTGGCCTGCTCCTCCTCCTCCGCATCTCGCCTCTCGTCTTTTAGCATGCTGAAATATATAACTAGCAATTTGCCAATCTCTCCCGCGTTGACACACACACGCACTCACGCATACATGCACAGAGAAATACGGCTTCCAGACCGCAGGAGCTGCCGTGGTGTATAATGACAGATAATTGGGTATTGTGGGTTTGCCCTCGGCAGCAGGAACCAATCACAGTGACAGCCACTTCTCCATGACCCGTTTGCACGCGTGTAGATGTGTACGTCTTGTGTGTGCTCACGCAGGCATGGGTTTTGGCGTGATTGCGAGCCGACTGCGTACAGCCCGTACCTGAAAGCTCTCTGTATAATTTTATAGTTGCTGCTGTATTTATGTAAACAAAGATAAGCTGCAAAATTATAGCTTGTGTTTTTCTCTGTATGCGTGCATGTCTGCATCTGTGCGCCGCTGTCCACAGGAACTCGGGGACGGTCGGTGGAACTCCGTCCATCTTCAGAATGCACAGTCGATGCTTGTGCCCGTGACTGAATGTTGTGTCTGTTTGTCACTCATTTTACAATCACCATCCATGATTAATGATCTGCCTGTTTGCCGTTTGAAAAGGGCCCATTGGCTCTAAACGGCAGAAAAGATGTTTTCTGTTTTGTTTTACACACTGATTGCCTTATCAAAGACAACTGTAGCAGTGCCAGAAGAAGAGGAAGCCTCACTCTGATATTCTCTCTTTTTTATTCACTCCTTCTTGCTCCTTTATTGTGTCTTTGTTTTCTTGTCACTTCCTGCTCTGTTGATATCCCCTCCACTCCCTTGTTTTCTGTTACCTTCACTGTTTGCTCCGACTCTCATTTCCTCTCTTTCAATAGTGGGGAGTCCTTGGAAAAAAAAACACAAAATGAGCTTCTTCATGCACGTGTGGTCGTGTTTGTGTGGGTGAGGGTGTGTAGCTCTGTAAATATGATCTTTTTTGTTTCGCCAATACATGCTACAATAAAATGTGAGCACTTGTGTGTGCGCGCGCGTGTGTCAGTGTGTGTGTTCACACAGAGGGGAGGGGCTGTGTACTTCATCATAACAGCTTGCTCGATATTCCAAAATGCAATTTCCTCGGAGTGAAAAGAGCAGGCTGGGTGTTCATCATCTGCCCTCCATTCTTAGCGTTCGATAAAAACCTTCTTTTAGTCCGCTCAGCTGCTTTCTCATTTGTTGTTTAGTCTGTTTTTTTTTTCTCTCGCTCTCTTTTGTCCCGCTTTTGTTTTCATTCTTTGTGATGCTTTTGGATGCAGAATTGCACCTTCGTGCCAGGCAGCAGATATGTCTCCAGTGCATTACTCAAGTCCACTTTTCAACATGTTATTTTACTGTTTCTGTTATGCTAATAAACATAAGCTGGAGAAGCAAAATTCAGTCTTGCTGAATCAAATTTTCTCAGGAGTACAAAAAGAGATTTACAGAGACAATGCAGCCAGAGATGTCAAGTCCCATAAACTTTTCCACATTTTCTCATTCTTCATCCAACAGTTGCAATGTATTTTATTGGTATAATGTAAAATACCAACAAGATTATTAAGCGTGGTTTGCCTGTGATCCCCCCCCTACACACACCTCGCCCCCACACACGCATGCGTACGTTTTCACTTTAGCTCTATAATCTTAAATCTCAATAAGTCACACTTAATCTGTGGTTGTAAATTGACAGTATCGGAAAAAAATAATCAGTGTGAATGTAAACTTTTGCAAGGCACTGGTACTTTCAGCTGAATATTGTTTGTGAAGATTAACCACAATACAAGAGGACGTTTTAGAGCTTCTCGGGTAAATTGGTCAATTCCGAAATGTAAAAGCTCTTAATTGTCTTTTCTAAGAGTTAATAAGAGGCAGGTTGATATTGTTAGAGCTAAATCAAAAACATCTACCAGAATTAATCAGTCAGAAGAGGAAGAGAGGGAGAAAAAAGTGAGTAGGAGCAGCAAAAGTTATCCTTGTTTAGCCTTTTAGTCAGCAGCCTTTCCCATAACATTCCTCTGACTGTTCTTGCAGTCCTTGTTAGTTGCATTAGGGTCTCCATCTATGAAATTATGCTTGTAATTGTCCAGGTGCAACCAGGGAAGTTGCCATCCCGCTAACAAGCAGCCAAGTCGCTAATGGTTAGCAGCCAACTGTGTAAAACTAATGAGTGGAGAACTGACAAGTGCCAGGACAGCGCCTAAAGGAAGAAAGGGATAATGATGCAGTATGAGAATGAAACACATCTGTGTGTATGCTGCGGTCAAAAGTGAACCGATTTACATGAGTAAAATGCAGTTTTAAATTTAAAGAGTTATCAGAATTATATCAGTTGCTGGTGTTGAAAGGGATCTGTCAGTGTGTTGAGGTAATGTTCTGCTTTTCTTCCTGCCTGCTGTTATGGCCTTCAACAACAACAAAACAACGAGAGGATCTGCTTTAAGACAGAGATGTCCACTCGGCCTGTGTTGGATCAGACATTAACTTTAGCCTCCAATACCAACTAATCTGGATTTTTTTTAAATGCAGACACCGAGACAGTACTGCAGGTCAAGATTAAATGTTTATAACCGTTTATGTTAATCTCTCTTTAAAAATCCCAAACTATGTCTTTAAAACTGCAAATTTTCATCTAGAGCTTAAAGGGAAAAGAGTTTTTCTCTTATTAATGCTTAGATTCTCCTTCGTCTGGCCGTACCATTAGGGAGGCATATGATCTGCGGCTTGTTCTGCAGCGTGCATTGATGACTCAAACATGCAGCCATAAAAAAAAGTTATCATCAGCAGTAAGAAAGAAAAGTACAGCAATAGACAGTCTGCCTGGTACAGAGCTTTGGTCTCAACATTATGTCAGTGTGGGATTGCATGAGAAAGCAGAAGAAAAACAGCCTGAATTCACAGAAGAGCTGAAGCCAACTTCCACACAAGCACCAATGAGATTTAATGTTTTTCTGCTTTTAAAGTGGCTTCAAATATTCATGAAAACATATGAAAACATTTTTACTTTGTGCCTAAAACATTATCGCATCATTTGTGCACCGAACTGTACTGGCTGATAAGAATCTGCTGGTTACGTTCATGTACATGGTATAAACCATTAAGGTTCAGTGATTAACGCATTGCGTCTCTGTGTGTGTGTGCGCGCGCGCGTGTGTGTGTGTGTGGGTGTGTGTGTTGTTATTAGTGGGTGGCACTTTGATTATCTGTGATGCTGGGATTGAAGGCAATTATTGAAATGTCACGGCTTTAATGGGCCACTCCTCTGTAGCTCGCTCACAAGTCAGGAGTTTAACCTTCACAGCAATGAAATACGAACCTGCTCTCTGGGAAATGTTGCCTTGTATTTTTATATTGTTTTTTTTAGCCATTGCATCTGATTACTTTCTACTTTTTCCCACTTTGTAAGTTTCCAAACACATATACACTTAATTGCAGAGCTCTTGACACATGTTTTAAATAAAATACTTGCAGTGTAATTTCAGTGTTTACTTCTTGATATTATTATTGTTACTGGCATAATAGAAGGGAGTAGAAATCAAACTCCATTTTAGATTTATGTGGTTGCCTCTAGACGTTCCCGTAATTACATAACATTTCATAAGTCGCTGAGTAAATATTTAATGGTTTACATTACTAGTTAAAGTTATGTTTGTGAGGCTTTAGTGATGATTTGAGTTGATTTTCCTTGATTCTTGTTCTTTAAACCTCCCTCAGCCTTAAGAGATAGCTTTATTTGGACCCCATGAGCTTTTTACTTTGTGGGCGGTCTGGCAGGGTCAGGCTGACCCCACGTGGCTTTTTTATGTGTGTGGTTTTGGAAACTGGCGGTCTGATGGGACAACTTCCCCGTTGTTCGACCATGACATTTGCGGTTTTTCTTCTGAGCGTCGTGCTAAGAGCATCGGAGGGTTAAATGCCAAAATAACTTTTCTTCTCTTGTAATCACCAAAGGACTTTAATACTATTTTGCAGGAGACATAAAACTAATAAAACTAAAGAAGCTAAATTTTATTAAACGTACACGGAGACTTCAACATGAAGAATTGAAATAAATACATAAATCATCAGCAGTGGCAGATTATGTTATGTGAAGCATGTATCTCCAAGAGAACCATTTTTAGTTCTCTGTTCTTGCCTTTCCAATACTGAACATTAGTTGCATTGAGATTGCTTAACAGCCAGCTAACATGCTGATTACATTTCCTTCTGACATTTACTAAAAAAGCAGTGTAGGCTACACTAAGAGCTGCATGTTTGCTGATTACAGCATTTTAAAGGCTGTGAGGTTTTAAGGGATGAGCTGGGAGAAGGAATGCTAAAAAGCCCAAACTCCCATGTCAGAATGTACCTTATGCTACATTAAAGGTCATATATTAACATTTATACTTTTCACTTGTGTTCATGCTTTTAACTGACAGTAGAAAGTAACATGTAAATACATGAATATGTAAAAAAAAGTCTAAAAAGTGTGAAGGAAAAAAAAAACAAGCATAAAGCAAATGAATGTTTAGAACTCCAAACACTTTAATCCATAAAATCATTTCCACTAAAGACAAATCCAGTGATAGCAAGGTGTCAAGATCAGATTTCTGTATTTGAAGTAAAGATGTGGATTTGAGGAGGAAGCAGTCAGCAGAAATGTTATCTGAGTGCAGAACAGGGGTTTTTGAGTCTCTGAGCTAAAAAAAACAAAAAATAAAAAAACAAACAAAAAAAAACAGCAACCCATGGTGGATTTTAAAAGCGTTCTTTTGTGAGCCTTGTCTGCCTCTATCTGATCACAGTTGCAAATAAAAGTTTGTGATGAAAACTGTTTATAAATGCTAACATTCTTACAGTATTATAGGAATGAGAGCTTTCTGAAACAACTGTATAAATCACTAATGTAAATAATTGTTATAGAAATAGCTTTTAGGGGATAACACAGAGGCTTGTGTACATCAGAGTAACAAAGATGTTCATAACCTGAGCAGAAATTATCCACATAATTAGTTTTTGTTGCACCTATAAGGTTGTGGTGAACAGCAGTGATGCAACTGTTAAAATGTTTTTTTGTTTTTTTTTGTTTTGTTTTTTCAGACTTTTTCTTTTGTTATTCCATCCAAACTCTATAAGTCTGCTTGCGATTAGTTAACTCACAGCAAGTTTTTTCACCTAAATGTCACCTGAAGTTATTGTCAGACATACATTATATTGAATGTAAAGAAAGTCAAAATGCTGATAAGCAGTCTGGCTGCTGCTAAAGTAACACTCTCTTCATTTGGATCCAAAACTGTGGAAGAAAACTTCCAGCTGAAGCAAACTGCTGTGGTTACACATCCAGGAATATTATTTTGAGAGAATAGGATGTTAACTTACAGTGAGTTACAGACCTCAGCAAACATGTTGTAATGGCAGGAAATGCATAAAAAACACTTTTAAGAAAAAGGGTTTTATTTTTACCCTATAAGCTATATAATCATTAAATATTCCAATGGCAATACAGTTTAAAATGTACCCATATTTTACTCACTCTTTTCTTTGCAATTATCACAATGTGTCCACACAGTAGCACATCAGCCACTCAAACTATACATTTGGTGTGGCCATTAAGGGCAATAATAATCCATACACTAACAACATATCAGTAGATAATGTGAATATGAGGCATTTTAATTGGATTGCTGCATAAAAGCAGTCATTTGCATGCAATATTGTAAGAACATCTGTAATTTTAATTTTTTACAGCTTTACTCTGACACAACAGCTGGACAAACTCTATAAAAGCAGCTATAAAAATTACAAATGGCATCAGTTGCCCCTGAGCAAAAACAAAGAGTCTGAATTGAGTTAAGCAGATAACCCTAATCCGCTTCCTCAGTCCGAAAATACCTTAAGATGATCTGACAAAGAATGGAAATTACTAAGAAATGTTGGTATGGAGGGGTGACTGCTTTGCTGGATACAAATAGCTAATTATCAACTGATTTAGACATAAAGGTTAAGTGAAGGTCAAGTAAAGGACAGCAGAGGAATCAAACTCATGAACGATCTAGGAAACATGGACAAAAGCAGATTATCTGAAGCAGCAAAACTATAAAACAAATCAAGCAGAAACAATCAAAACTCTGACTAAAACCCTACAGATCAAAGCTACGTCAACGGTTTCTGTTTATTGGTGACCTGCGTAGGTCAAACTCACAAAATATCATATAGCCATCTGTATTTCCACGTATGCACAAATATCTGTATTTTTATGCCATCAACTAGTTCTCTGTCTGTACTGTGTTTTTAGGATTATTTTTTATCAACAAATTTTGTTATTAAAATGGTTAGAAACGCTTCAGTGCTTGGATACAGTTTAGTTCAATTCCAAAACAATTTCTGTATTAATTTGTCACTTGATAACAAATTTTTTAAAAGTGTCAAGTCTCTTAAAACATCAGTGCATCTGTGAAATGTTAGCTAATTGTCACTACAGTTTGTAGAACTTATCAGTTCTACAAACTGTTTTTTAATGGCGCGGTCACAGCCATCCCATGAAAAATGTTTTAAAAGTTTCCCCATTTTTAATCCAGCATTCCCTTTTATGTATGTGCTGTGGCGCCCTGCTGAGATTCTTGCCTTGCAGCTATTAGCAGGATTTTATAACCTTCATCTCTGGTTATAAACTAGACTTAAAACTAAAATTAAAGATTACCTCGTGCTATGTTAACATCAGAATATTGCATGCAAAAATGAATTGAAATGTTTCTTTTAAAATGCATATATTCTGAATGAAATATCTAAAGTTGTAAGATGGCAAACATCCTAGAGTATGTCATTTGACCCAGTTTTAGTCCTTTTTCAATATCCTCTTCATAGAGTAGAGATCCACTTCCATCTGTGTTTTACTGCAAGCTTTGGAGATATTGTGTTGGGTTAGTGACTGGATAAAAAGTGTTTATAAAGGAAAGTTCATGCATGACTTAAAAAAATCATTGAAAACGGATAACTGAATGGGCTGATGGTATGTGCTCTTCATCCGCAGGCAGCTTTTGAACCAGAAAGGCCATGCATGGTGAACATGATGGATTTTTACACACAAAAAGCAGGACAGGCATGCAAGAAACATCGAACAGTAGACCCCATACACTTTCTTCCAAAAACTACAATATTTATAACCCTTTGAGTTTTTCACATTTTGCCCCAGTATGACCTCAAACTTCAATGAACACAAAGTAGTCCATACATAACTGTGAATATGGAAAGAGCTTCTCTTACAAATGTCAAATCAAGAATGTATGGTTTCTGTATTCAGCCCATCAGGAAAATATCATCAGGAGATGCAACCAAGAGCCCTATGGTAACTCTGGAAGAACTGCAGAGTTATACAGAACTCTATGCAGAGCACACCATCTCCCCGCTGTGGTTCCAGCAGCTTCGGGAACGCTAGTCAAAATTGTTTGGGAGATGGATGGACCTAAATAAGTAATCCTGAAAGAATAACTGAACATAGTCTGTGAAAACTTGAGACCAGTATGTAGTTTCACTTTCCAGTGAGGCACGGACTCTAAACACACACCCAGTGGTACTGTGGCATATTTTCTCAAAAACATATTGCTTAGATTGGCCCTGTCAAAGCCCACATCTGATAATCTGTTGCAAAGTTTCACAATTGATGATCAGGCGCTTCAGCCGATCTGATTGAGTTTGAGCTGTTTTGACAAAGAAGAATTGTGAAGAGTTTCCGTTTCCAGATGTGCAAAGGTGGGCACGTCCACAGTAGAAGATAAATGAGAGGACTAATAAGAAAGCACAGGTTGCTGGAAAGGGTCTCAATGCCTTGGTCTAAAAGAAGATCCTAACCTTCACCGTCAGTGGAGAGGAAATTAGATGAGAATAACGACCAAGGAACAGGAACACAACGGCTTTAGGAACACTGTTGCTGTCTGTTGACAGATATGTTGTTTGCTGGAGGTGTCTTGCTGCTGGTGCTATTGTCTTTGGAGTAATTCAGTTTTATTTTCTTTGTTACGAAAACACAAAAGGAGAGCACCTGGTCTGATTTGCTGATTGAGTTCATTTATTTAGTTTCCTTTGTGCTTCTCATATTGTACTCTGTACCACTGTTTCTTCATCAAGTTGTCTTTTAAACTCCTTAGTTTCTTAACCTCCAGAGGTAACCTCTGTTACCTCTGGCCCATACGTTTCTTAAAGCCAATGTCCTTTCTTAATTTTCTCCCTGCCTACATGACCGGCATGCATTTGAATTTGCTGAACAATGCTCTGTAGCTGCTGGTGCAACAGAGAGCTTACCGAAAACTTTCTGTATACTTTATTACTTAAACAGAAGATAATTCACAGTTTTAATTTATTTTGCATCCTCTAACTAGTTCGTATTTAAATTAAACCCATGTGCTTATATGCTGATCAGTACGGACTGGCCCCTTGGTTTGTTAAAGCTCCTTTCTCGTGATATTTGAGTAAAAGACACGCAAATGTTATTTGGTGCGACTTTGTCAGAATGTTACATTTTACAGCAAAGCGCCAGGATCTTCAATTTATCCCAACACCAAACGCGTTTATGTGCTGTCAGACTATTCAAAAGAAGTGCATAACTTTTAAGAAATATTTAATCAACCACAATCGTACCACTTGCTTTGTTGTGCTTTAAAAACTGCAAAAATGTACTAGCGTTTTCTCTTCCTATATAAATCATCAAGCAATACACTGCTCCCTCACTGAAACATGTGGATGCGCACTGCCAGTCAGCTGGCAGAAAGAAGTTTCCCACACTTTTGAGGCACTTGGAACAGGACCTGAATACTCTCTTTTAGTCTTTATAGCCTGTCTTTTCTTTAACAACCTTCTGTTTTTTCTTCTGTCTCTGTGTCCAGACTGTTTCCATTAAACTCTAATGGTTTTATGGAAGTTGCAAACTGTGCCAGAGAAAAGACAAAGACAGCATGATGCTTGTTTTGCCTCACCACAATGTTAGCCATACTAAACGTGCACTTCCTTGAACTAACTGTGTCATTACTGCTGACATTATCACTGCTGCAAGGGTATTTCCAGCATTTGGAGACACAATTTTCATCTAAAAATGTCAGGTTAGAAAACTCTGGTACAGTGTAATTAATTTTTGAGTTCGTCTCACTTTAGTATTCTATTCATTCGGCCTTTTCTGAAATTTGCAGCACGGCTCATTACACAGGGTATTAGACTGTTATGAACACAAAATTATCCTTAAAAAGGTTTTGAACAGCAAGACGCAATTCTCACATCCAAAGCATGACTATTTCTTTCTTGTGGAGCCCTGAGATCCCCTCCCCAACAAACTCTTTATAATGTCCCTTAAATCTCAATCTGAAAAGCATTGGCCTTAATAACAAGAAGCATTCAGGCAATATTCCCAGCTTATCAAGGAGCTGCTGCTTACTGGAGATAAGATCAGCTCCACTCGTCTCCGGAGATAAATTGTGTCTGTGATTGCCGCTTCTTATAATCTTCAAACCCTCCCGGCATTATCCCAGATAGCCTGTTGCCAAAATTCAGCAGAGATTTAATTTCAAACTGAGTTTAATTTCGCAAAATAATCTAGAACAAAAAAGAGTGATAAAAAAAGAAGAAGTTTGCAATGGAGGGATACGAGTTATGTCAGATCCGAGTTGCACAATTGTTTGTGATTGTTTTTGTTTTGACAGAATTACGACAAATGAAATTCAGTAATATCTGACCCCTTATTCACATGCATATTTGACCTCTCAAGCGATGATTTCACATAAAGTTAAAGATATCTTTTTTGACTGCTTCCTATGCTGATCGGACTGCCACACTTCTGGCCCCCCCGCCCACTGCCCCCCCACCTGAATCACTTCGCAGGCATTTCGTTTGTCTTCTGCATCTTTAAATCAGCACCAGCTTCCCTTGATCCACCACACCGGAGGACTCAGCAGTTACCTTACCGAGTCATAGACACGCTCACGCAGACACACACACACACGCACGCACACACACACATACCGGGCTGGAAATTACTGGAGCGAGAGAGAGAGAAAGAGAAAGAGAGAGAGAGCAGTTCATAGGGAGAGAGAGGGAAGCAGGGAGGGAGAGAGGTTGAAACAGACGCACGGTGGATTATTTTGGCTGCTGCCACGGTGGATGTTGTGCAGGCAGACGGTGGACGGAGAGAGCGTGAATCTGTCCACACTGAGAGCTTTATTTTATTCTCTTTGTTTCCAGCGACGGTTCCCTGCATGGTGTTGATATGGTGAGTGTCTTGAGATTTTGTCTGCAGCTCCTGTTATTGTCTTGCCAGCACAGCAGCCCTTAACTTCTTCATGTAATGCATTCCCATGCTAAGAAGTGATCTGCGGTTACGGTGTCGGTGCGCGTGCTTGTGAGTGAGTGACACTTAATATGTGTCCTGTCGCTGATTAGTTGTTTTATGAATGTTTCAAGTGGCCACTGTGGGATTTAATGAGAAATCAGTTTTGCACCTTGGTGTGGTAGTCGTGAGTTCATAGAGATGTCAGTTTAAGCCTGATCCTTTATATTTATTACAATCTGACACGTACCATTTTCTCCTGTCATTTTTTTGTATTTTATTTAAAGCTTTAGATTAGAATAGAATGTTTACTAATATCTATAAAAGTGTCCTTCTATATAAAAGAGTTACCCGGCTAGTTTCTCTACATTTCTGTTTAATGCAATGCAAGGTTATTACAGCACTTCCCATAGCTTCAAGCCAACTCCTTAAATGAGATTTTTAATGCTGATGAGAGATTAAGGAGGCTCCAAACAGCTTGTATTCCACTGGGGTTGCTGCTCCCCACTCAAAACCTGCTCAGAGGCAATCTCTCACGACTGGACCCATGCTCCTGGCACATCACCTAAAACCCTTTAGTGGTGCATTCAGACACTGGGGAGCCAGTTGGGTCTGTTTTTTTGGTGGGCACTGTGAATTGAACTGTGGGGGATTCTAATTTATTTAAACATGTATCTGTATTTTTTTTTTGTTTTTGTTTATTTGTTTTAAACGGGTTTTTGATTATAGCCGTAACAGGATCTCCACATGACTCTATGATCATCTTTCTTTCTGCAGAATGCAGTGATAGCTTCCTGTTCGGCTGCAGTTCCTGCATCTCTTTTTGCCACCTCTGTAACTCGGTGACCGTAATGTGCTGTAATGTCCTGATAACTGTAGGTTTGACAGCAGTCAGCAGTCTTGCTCAATTGCTGTCTGTATAGCACCCGCTACAGACCTCGACTCGCGTACAGATCAATCACGCAAAGTCTTCTTATAGCAGTTAGGTTGTGAGCCTGTAAGATTGAGACATGTGCATGGAGAAAACGTAATAATGAGACATGGCTCACATACCAGCTCCACATGTGAAGGGTGTCTGCTCCAGAAAAAAAAACTAAAAAAAAAACTAACCTGCTCTGGAGGGCTTTGTGAAGTTTTAAAAATGAATGTTCCTAATTCATGACAAAATATTAGCATGGACGCTAAAAGGTCGCTGAAAGTTTGAATTATTTAGATCCAATCGATAGAAAACTGAACAATTCTAATTTCTGGAGAATTTAATTGATGCATCTATAGATTTTTTAAAAGATTCTACAATGAATCTGCAAGCATTGTAAAATAATCTAGCCCAGGTTTGAAAAGTTCAAACATTTCACTTTTTTGTGCTTAAGGGAGACCAAATGTAATGTTATTGTAGATATGATAAATGCTTCATGAATCTTAATCTGTGTTTAAAATAATCTCTGTTCAGGTCTGACGTGTTTTAAGTGTTTTAGATTTTGATCTGGGGGCAGACATGCGGACTCGCACTGCATTTAAGTTGCAAAGATTTCAACCTATGCTGTGTAGTCAGAGGTGAAAATAAACCCCATCATTAAAATGTTTATAATAAAAAGGGTAAAAAAAGCAACCCTCAACTCTGACAGACGCATGTATGCTGTCCTTTTAATAAAGACTGAGATTTAGTCATTAGCCAAATTAATAATGGTTCCAAAACCTGTTTATGTTTCACTGTCAACTCAGTGTTGGCACAATGACATTTCCAGTTTTTCAAAATAAAAGTAAAAGGAGAAAGTCTTCCTTTTTGACTCATTCAAAAAAAAATTCAACATTACCTGCTGGATCTTTATATGCTTTAATTGCACTGAAACACAAACATTGTAAAGACAACACTACAGTGAGATACTTCCTGCTTTACTTCGAAATAAGAAGCATTTTTGTTATCTAAACTGCAATAGACTTGTTGATGCATTTAGTCTGAATTTAAAATAAAGTTACCTTCTAAATTATTCAACAATAATGAGTACATATGTGCTACACATATGTATATCTGATATATGGAGTCGGAGAACTACTTTACTGCTCTCTGTATATACTCCTGGTCACATTAGGTAGGTGGGTCAAGCTGTTAATGTCTGACCTCAGCTTGCTGCACTCAGGTCAGAGGTGCCTCCCCACATGCCATGTTTGAGAATGGCCAACTCCCACCCTGACCAATATTTCAGTGCGTCCCTGTGCAGCGTGTTTCTGTGTGCATGTGCTTCCGTGCCACTGCAGCTGTTCCACCCCTCTGAGAGATTAAGTTTCACAAGATGTGATGGATGCCACTGTCTGCAGTGCCAGCTGTAAGTGAGAGCATTTCTGCGCGCCGCATGTTTGTCAGCGCAAACACACACAGAGCCGGGACTGCGATTCATGTGTGCCTCAAAACGGGCCAAGTCATCACTCTGAGGGCTGGGTCAGGCGATGAATCGGAGCGAGGTGGCGCTAAGGTCAGGGTTGTTTGGAGTTGGCTTGGTAATTATAGTGGCAGAGCGTTTGGTTCCCACAGACCAGCTCAGTCGAAACCAGGAAGACTGGAACAGGCCAGCAGGGCCAATAACAACAACTCTACTGAAATTAAACAAACAAACAAAACAAAAAAAGTTTTTTGATGCCTTTTTGAAAACCTTTTTTGTTGCCTGAGTGTGCATGTAAGCTGGAGACTAAATAGTAGGACTAATTCACACGAGTCAAACTGTATNCAAAATGCAATTTCCTCGGAGTGAAAAGAGCAGGCTGGGTGTTCATCATCTGCCCTCCATTCTTAGCGTTCGATAAAAACCTTCTTTTAGTCCGCTCAGCTGCTTTCTCATTTGTTGTTTAGTCTGTTTTTTTTTTTTTCTCTCGCTCTCTTTTGTCCCGCTTTTGTTTTCATTCTTTGTGATGCTTTTGGATGCAGAATTGCACCTTCGTGCCAGGCAGCAGATATGTCTCCAGTGCATTACTCAAGTCCACTTTTCAACATGTTATTTTACTGTTTCTGTTATGCTAATAAACATAAGCTGGAGAAGCAAAATTCAGTCTTGCTGAATCAAATTTTCTCAGGAGTACAAAAAGAGATTTACAGAGACAATGCAGCCAGAGATGTCAAGTCCCATGAACTTGTCCACATTTTCTCATTCTTCATCCAACAGTTGCAATGTATTTTATTGGTATAATGTAAAATACCAACAAGATTATTAAGCGTGGTTTGCCTGTGATCCCCCCCCTACACACACCTCGCCCCCACACACGCATGCGTACGTTTTCACTTTAGCTCTATAATCTTAAATCTCAATAAGTCACACTTAATCTGTGGTTGTAAATTGACAGTATCGGAAAAAAATAATCAGTGTGAATGTAAACTTTTGCAAGGCACTGGTACTTTCAGCTGAATATTGTTTGTGAAGATTAACCACAATACAAGAGGACGTTTTAGAGCTTCTCGGGTAAATTGGTCAATTCCGAAATGTAAAAGCTCTTAATTGTCTTTTCTAAGAGTTAATAAGAGGCAGGTTGATATTGTTAGAGCTAAATCAAAAACATCTACCAGAATTAATCAGTCAGAAGAGGAAGAGAGGGAGAAAAAAGTGAGTAGGAGCAGCAAAAGTTATCCTTGTTTAGCCTTTTAGTCAGCAGCCTTTCCCATAACATTCCTCTGACTGTTCTTGCAGTCCTTGTTAGCTGCATTAGGGTCTCCATCTATGAAATTATGCTTGTAATTGTCCAGGTGCAACCAGGGAAGTTGCCATCCCGCTAACAAGCAGCCAAGTCGCTAATGGTTAGCAGCCAACTGTGTAAAACTAATGAGTGGAGAACTGACAAGTGCCAGGACAGCGCCTAAAGGAAGAAAGGGATAATGATGCAGTATGAGAATGAAACACATCTGTGTGTATGCTGCGGTCAAAAGTGAACCGATTTACATGAGTAAAATGCAGTTTTAAATTTAAAGAGTTATCAGAATTATATCAGTTGCTGGTGTTGAAAGGGATCTGTCAGTGTGTTGAGGTAATGTTCTGCTTTTCTTCCTGCCTGCTGTTATGGCCTTCAACAACAACGAGAGGACCTGCTTTAAGACAGAGACGTCCACTCGGCCTGTGTTGGATCAGACATTAACTTTAGCCTCCAATACCAACTAATCTGGATTTTTTTTAAATGCAGACACCGAGACAGTACTGCAGGTCAAGATTAAATGTTTATAACCGTTTATGTTAATCTCTCTTTAAAAATCCCAAACTATGTCTTTAAAACTGAAAATTTTCGTCTAGAGCTTAAAGGAAAAAGAGTTTTTCTCTTATTAATGCTTAGATTCTCCTTCGTCTGGCCGTACCATTAGGGAGGCATATGATCTGCGGCTTGTTCTGCAGCGTGCATTGATGACTCAAACATGCAGCCATAAAAAAAAGTTATCATCAGCAGTAAGAAAGAAAAGTACAGCAATAGACAGTCTGCCTGGTACAGAGCTTTGGTCTCAACATTATGTCAGTGTGGGATTGCATGAGAAAGCAGAAGAAAAACAGCCTGAATTCACAGAAGAGCTGAAGCCAACTTCCACACAAGCACCAATGAGATTTAATGTTTTTCTGCTTTTAAAGTGGCTTCAAATATTCATGAAAACATATGAAAACATTTTTACTTTGTGCCTAAAACATCATCGCATCATTTGTGCACCGAACTGTACTGGCTGATAAGAATCTGCTGGTTACGTTCATGTACATGGTATAAACCATTAAGGTTCAGTGATTAACGCATTGCGTCTCTGTGTGTGTGTGCGCGCGCGCGTGTGTGTGTGTGTGGGTGTGTGTGTTGTTATTAGTGGGTGGCACTTTGATTATCTGTGATGCTGGGATTGAAGGCAATTATTGAAATGTCACGGCTTTAATGGGCCACTCCTCTGTAGCTCGCTCACAAGTCAGGAGTTTAACCTTCACAGCAATGAAATACGAACCTGCTCTCTGGGAAATGTTGCCTTGTATTTTTATATTGTTTTTTTTAGCCATTGCATCTGATTACTTTCTACTTTTTCCCACTTTGTAAGTTTCCAAACACATATACACTTAATTGCAGAGCTCTTGACACATGTTTTAAATAAAATACTTGCAGTGTAATTTCAGTGTTTACTTCTTGATATTATTATTGTTACTGGCATAATAGAAGGGAGTAGAAATCAAACTCCATTTTAGATTTATGTGGTTGCCTCTAGACGTTCCCGTAATTACATAACATTTCATAAGTCGCTGAGTAAATATTTAATGGTTTACATTACTAGTTAAAGTTATGTTTGTGAGGCTTTAGTGATGATTTGAGTTGATTTTCCTTGATTCTTGTTCTTTAAACCTCCCTCAGCCTTAAGAGATAGCTTTATTTGGACCCCATGAGCTTTTTACTTTGTGGGCGGTCTGGCAGGGTCAGGCTGACCCCACGTGGCTTTTTTATGTGTGTGGTTTTGGAAACTGGCGGTCTGATGGGACAACTTCCCCGTTGTTCGACCATGACATTTGCGGTTTTTCTTCTGAGCGTCGTGCTAAGAGCATCGGAGGGTTAAATGCCAAAATAACTTTTCTTCTCTTGTAATCACCAAAGGACTTTAATACTATTTTGCAGGAGACATAAAACTAATAAAACTAAAGAAGCTAAATTTTATTAAACGTACACGGAGACTTCAACATGAAGAATTGAAATAAATACATAAATCATCAGCAGTCGCAGATTATGTTATGTGAAGCCTGAATCTCCAAGAGAACCATTTTTAGTTCTCTGTTCTTGCCTTTCCAATACTGAACATTAGTTGCATTGAGATTGCTTAACAGCCAGCTAACATGCTGATTACATTTCCTTCTGACATTTACTAAAAAAGCAGTGTAGGCTACACTAAGAGCTGCATGTTTGCTGATTACAGCATTTTAAAGGCTGTGAGGTTTTAAGGGATGAGCTGGGAGAAGGAATGCTAAAAAGCCCAAACTCCCATGTCAGAATGTACCTTATGCTACATTAAAGGTCATATATTAACATTTATACTTTTCACTTGTGTTCATGCTTTTAACTGACAGTAGAAAGTAACATGTAAATACATGAATATGTAAAAAAAAGTCTAAAAAGTGTGAAGGAAAAAAAAAACAAGCATAAAGCAAATGAATGTTTAGAACTCCAAACACTTTAATCCATAAAATCATTTCCACTAAAGACAAATCCAGTGATAGCAAGGTGTCAAGATCAGATTTCTGTATTTGAAGTAAAGATGTGGATTTGAGGAGGAAGCAGTCAGCAGAAATGTTATCTGAGTGCAGAACAGGGGTTTTTGAGTCTCTGAGCTAAAAAAAACAAAAAATAAAAAAACAAACAAAAAAAAACAGCAACCCATGGTGGATTTTAAAAGCGTTCTTTTGTGAGCCTTGTCTGCCTCTATCTGATCACAGTTGCAAATAAAAGTTTGTGATGAAAACTGTTTATAAATGCTAACATTCTTACAGTATTATAGGAATGAGAGCTTTCTGAAACAACTGTATAAATCACTAATGTAAATAATTGTTATAGAAATAGCTTTTAGGGGATAACACAGAGGCTTGTGTACATCAGAGTAACAAAGATGTTCATAACCTGAGCAGAAATTATCCACATAATTAGTTTTTGTTGCACCTATAAGGTTGTGGTGAACAGCAGTGATGCAACTGTTAAAATGTTTTTTTGTTTTTTTTTGTTTTGTTTTTTCAGACTTTTTCTTTTGTTATTCCATCCAAACTCTATAAGTCTGCTTGCGATTAGTTAACTCACAGCAAGTTTTTTCACCTAAATGTCACCTGAAGTTATTGTCAGACATACATTATATTGAATGTAAAGAAAGTCAAAATGCTGATAAGCAGTCTGGCTGCTGCTAAAGTAACACTCTCTTCATTTGGATCCAAAACTGTGGAAGAAAACTTCCAGCTGAAGCAAACTGCTGTGGTTACACATCCAGGAATATTATTTTGAGAGAATAGGATGTTAACTTACAGTGAGTTACAGACCTCAGCAAACATGTTGTAATGGCAGGAAATGCATAAAAAACACTTTTAAGAAAAAGGGTTTTATTTTTACCCTATAAGCTATATAATCATTAAATATTCCAATGGCAATACAGTTTAAAATGTACCCATATTTTACTCACTCTTTTCTTTGCAATTATCACAATGTGTCCACACAGTAGCACATCAGCCACTCAAACTATACATTTGGTGTGGCCATTAAGGGCAATAATAATCCATACACTAACAACATATCAGTAGATAATGTGAATATGAGGCATTTTAATTGGATTGCTGCATAAAAGCAGTCATTTGCATGCAATATTGTAAGAACATCTGTAATTTTAATTTTTTACAGCTTTACTCTGACACAACAGCTGGACAAACTCTATAAAAGCAGCTATAAAAATTACAAATGGCATCAGTTGCCCCTGAGCAAAAACAAAGAGTCTGAATTGAGTTAAGCAGATAACCCTAATCCGCTTCCTCAGTCCGAAAATACCTTAAGATGATCTGACAAAGAATGGAAATTACTAAGAAATGTTGGTATGGAGGGGTGACTGCTTTGCTGGATACAAATAGCTAATTATCAACTGATTTAGACATAAAGGTTAAGTGAAGGTCAAGTAAAGGACAGCAGAGGAATCAAACTCATGAACGATCTAGGAAACATGGACAAAAGCAGATTATCTGAAGCAGCAAAACTATAAAACAAATCAAGCAGAAACAATCAAAACTCTGACTAAAACCCTACAGATCAAAGCTACGTCAACGGTTTCTGTTTATTGGTGACCTGCGTAGGTCAAACTCACAAAATATCATATAGCCATCTGTATTTCCACGTATGCACAAATATCTGTATTTTTATGCCATCAACTAGTTCTCTGTCTGTACTGTGTTTTTAGGATTATTTTTTATCAACAAATTTTGTTATTAAAATGGTTAGAAACGCTTCAGTGCTTGGATACAGTTTAGTTCAATTCCAAAACAATTTCTGTATTAATTTGTCACTTGATAACAAATTTTTTAAAAGTGTCAAGTCTCTTAAAACATCAGTGCATCTGTGAAATGTTAGCTAATTGTCACTACAGTTTGTAGAACTTATCAGTTCTACAAACTGTTTTTTAATGGCGCGGTCACAGCCATCCCATGAAAAATGTTTTAAAAGTTTCCCCATTTTTAATCCAGCATTCCCTTTTATGTATGTGCTGTGGCGCCCTGCTGAGATTCTTGCCTTGCAGCTATTAGCAGGATTTTATAACCTTCATCTCTGGTTATAAACTAGACTTAAAACTAAAATTAAAGATTACCTCGTGCTATGTTAACATCAGAATATTGCATGCAAAAATGAATTGAAATGTTTCTTTTAAAATGCATATATTCTGAATGAAATATCTAAAGTTGTAAGATGGCAAACATCCTAGAGTATGTCATTTGACCCAGTTTTAGTCCTTTTTCAATATCCTCTTCATAGAGTAGAGATCCACTTCCATCTGTGTTTTACTGCAAGCTTTGGAGATATTGTGTTGGGTTAGTGACTGGATAAAAAGTGTTTATAAAGGAAAGTTCATGCATGACTTAAAAAAATCATTGAAAACGGATAACTGAATGGGCTGATGGTATGTGCTCTTCATCCGCAGGCAGCTTTTGAACCAGAAAGGCCATGCATGGTGAACATGATGGATTTTTACACACAAAAAGCAGGACAGGCATGCAAGAAACATCGAACAGTAGACCCCATACACTTTCTTCCAAAAACTACAATATTTATAACCCTTTGAGTTTTTCACATTTTGCCCCAGTATGACCTCAAACTTCAATGAACACAAAGTAGTCCATACATAACTGTGAATATGGAAAGAGCTTCTCTTACAAATGTCAAATCAAGAATGTATGGTTTCTGTATTCAGCCCATCAGGAAAATATCATCAGGAGATGCAACCAAGAGCCCTATGGTAACTCTGGAAGAACTGCAGAGTTATACAGAACTCTATGCAGAGCACACCATCTCCCCGCTGTGGTTCCAGCAGCTTCGGGAACGCTAGTCAAAATTGTTTGGGAGATGGATGGACCTAAATAAGTAATCCTGAAAGAATAACTGAACATAGTCTGTGAAAACTTGAGACCAGTATGTAGTTTCACTTTCCAGTGAGGCACGGACTCTAAACACACACCCAGTGGTACTGTGGCATATTTTCTCAAAAACATATTGCTTAGATTGGCCCTGTCAAAGCCCACATCTGATAATCTGTTGCAAAGTTTCACAATTGATGATCAGGCGCTTCAGCCGATCTGATTGAGTTTGAGCTGTTTTGACAAAGAAGAATTGTGAAGAGTTTCCGTTTCCAGATGTGCAAAGGTGGGCACGTCCACAGTAGAAGATAAATGAGAGGACTAATAAGAAAGCACAGGTTGCTGGAAAGGGTCTCAATGCCTTGGTCTAAAAGAAGATCCTAACCTTCACCGTCAGTGGAGAGGAAATTAGATGAGAATAACGACCAAGGAACAGGAACACAACGGCTTTAGGAACACTGTTGCTGTCTGTTGACAGATATGTTGTTTGCTGGAGGTGTCTTGCTGCTGGTGCTATTGTCTTTGGAGTAATTCAGTTTTATTTTCTTTGTTACGAAAACACAAAAGGAGAGCACCTGGTCTGATTTGCTGATTGAGTTCATTTATTTAGTTTCCTTTGTGCTTCTCATATTGTACTCTGTACCACTGTTTCTTCATCAAGTTGTCTTTTAAACTCCTTAGTTTCTTAACCTCCAGAGGTAACCTCTGTTACCTCTGGCCCATACGTTTCTTAAAGCCAATGTCCTTTCTTAATTTTCTCCCTGCCTACATGACCGGCATGCATTTGAATTTGCTGAACAATGCTCTGTAGCTGCTGGTGCAACAGAGAGCTTACCGAAAACTTTCTGTATACTTTATTACTTAAACAGAAGATAATTCACAGTTTTAATTTATTTTGCATCCTCTAACTAGTTCGTATTTAAATTAAACCCATGTGCTTATATGCTGATCAGTACGGACTGGCCCCTTGGTTTGTTAAAGCTCCTTTCTCGTGATATTTGAGTAAAAGACACGCAAATGTTATTTGGTGCGACTTTGTCAGAATGTTACATTTTACAGCAAAGCGCCAGGATCTTCAATTTATCCCAACACCAAACGCGTTTATGTGCTGTCAGACTATTCAAAAGAAGTGCATAACTTTTAAGAAATATTTAATCAACCACAATCGTACCACTTGCTTTGTTGTGCTTTAAAAACTGCAAAAATGTACTAGCGTTTTCTCTTCCTATATAAATCATCAAGCAATACACTGCTCCCTCACTGAAACATGTGGATGCGCACTGCCAGTCAGCTGGCAGAAAGAAGTTTCCCACACTTTTGAGGCACTTGGAACAGGACCTGAATACTCTCTTTTAGTCTTTATAGCCTGTCTTTTCTTTAACAACCTTCTGTTTTTTCTTCTGTCTCTGTGTCCAGACTGTTTCCATTAAACTCTAATGGTTTTATGGAAGTTGCAAACTGTGCCAGAGAAAAGACAAAGACAGCATGATGCTTGTTTTGCCTCACCACAATGTTAGCCATACTAAACGTGCACTTCCTTGAACTAACTGTGTCATTACTGCTGACATTATCACTGCTGCAAGGGTATTTCCAGCATTTGGAGACACAATTTTCATCTAAAAATGTCAGGTTAGAAAACTCTGGTACAGTGTAATTAATTTTTGAGTTCGTCTCACTTTAGTATTCTATTCATTCGGCCTTTTCTGAAATTTGCAGCACGGCTCATTACACAGGGTATTAGACTGTTATGAACACAAAATTATCCTTAAAAAGGTTTTGAACAGCAAGACGCAATTCTCACATCCAAAGCATGACTATTTCTTTCTTGTGGAGCCCTGAGATCCCCTCCCCAACAAACTCTTTATAATGTCCCTTAAATCTCAATCTGAAAAGCATTGGCCTTAATAACAAGAAGCATTCAGGCAATATTCCCAGCTTATCAAGGAGCTGCTGCTTACTGGAGATAAGATCAGCTCCACTCGTCTCCGGAGATAAATTGTGTCTGTGATTGCCGCTTCTTATAATCTTCAAACCCTCCCGGCATTATCCCAGATAGCCTGTTGCCAAAATTCAGCAGAGATTTAATTTCAAACTGAGTTTAATTTCGCAAAATAATCTAGAACAAAAAAGAGTGATAAAAAAAGAAGAAGTTTGCAATGGAGGGATACGAGTTATGTCAGATCCGAGTTGCACAATTGTTTGTGATTGTTTTTGTTTTGACAGAATTACGACAAATGAAATTCAGTAATATCTGACCCCTTATTCACATGCATATTTGACCTCTCAAGCGATGATTTCACATAAAGTTAAAGATATCTTTTTTGACTGCTTCCTATGCTGATCGGACTGCCACACTTCTGGCCCCCCCGCCCACTGCCCCCCCACCTGAATCACTTCGCAGGCATTTCGTTTGTCTTCTGCATCTTTAAATCAGCACCAGCTTCCCTTGATCCACCACACCGGAGGACTCAGCAGTTACCTTACCGAGTCATAGACACGCTCACGCAGACACACACACACACGCACGCACACACACACATACCGGGCTGGAAATTACTGGAGCGAGAGAGAGAGAAAGAGAAAGAGAGAGAGAGCAGTTCATAGGGAGAGAGAGGGAAGCAGGGAGGGAGAGAGGTTGAAACAGACGCACGGTGGATTATTTTGGCTGCTGCCACGGTGGATGTTGTGCAGGCAGACGGTGGACGGAGAGAGCGTGAATCTGTCCACACTGAGAGCTTTATTTTATTCTCTTTGTTTCCAGCGACGGTTCCCTGCATGGTGTTGATATGGTGAGTGTCTTGAGATTTTGTCTGCAGCTCCTGTTATTGTCTTGCCAGCACAGCAGCCCTTAACTTCTTCATGTAATGCATTCCCATGCTAAGAAGTGATCTGCGGTTACGGTGTCGGTGCGCGTGCTTGTGAGTGAGTGACACTTAATATGTGTCCTGTCGCTGATTAGTTGTTTTATGAATGTTTCAAGTGGCCACTGTGGGATTTAATGAGAAATCAGTTTTGCACCTTGGTGTGGTAGTCGTGAGTTCATAGAGATGTCAGTTTAAGCCTGATCCTTTATATTTATTACAATCTGACACGTACCATTTTCTCCTGTCATTTTTTTGTATTTTATTTAAAGCTTTAGATTAGAATAGAATGTTTACTAATATCTATAAAAGTGTCCTTCTATATAAAAGAGTTACCCGGCTAGTTTCTCTACATTTCTGTTTAATGCAATGCAAGGTTATTACAGCACTTCCCATAGCTTCAAGCCAACTCCTTAAATGAGATTTTTAATGCTGATGAGAGATTAAGGAGGCTCCAAACAGCTTGTATTCCACTGGGGTTGCTGCTCCCCACTCAAAACCTGCTCAGAGGCAATCTCTCACGACTGGACCCATGCTCCTGGCACATCACCTAAAACCCTTTAGTGGTGCATTCAGACACTGGGGAGCCAGTTGGGTCTGTTTTTTTGGTGGGCACTGTGAATTGAACTGTGGGGGATTCTAATTTATTTAAACATGTATCTGTATTTTTTTTTTGTTTTTGTTTATTTGTTTTAAACGGGTTTTTGATTATAGCCGTAACAGGATCTCCACATGACTCTATGATCATCTTTCTTTCTGCAGAATGCAGTGATAGCTTCCTGTTCGGCTGCAGTTCCTGCATCTCTTTTTGCCACCTCTGTAACTCGGTGACCGTAATGTGCTGTAATGTCCTGATAACTGTAGGTTTGACAGCAGTCAGCAGTCTTGCTCAATTGCTGTCTGTATAGCACCCGCTACAGACCTCGACTCGCGTACAGATCAATCACGCAAAGTCTTCTTATAGCAGTTAGGTTGTGAGCCTGTAAGATTGAGACATGTGCATGGAGAAAACGTAATAATGAGACATGGCTCACATACCAGCTCCACATGTGAAGGGTGTCTGCTCCAGAAAAAAAAACTAAAAAAAAAACTAACCTGCTCTGGAGGGCTTTGTGAAGTTTTAAAAATGAATGTTCCTAATTCATGACAAAATATTAGCATGGACGCTAAAAGGTCGCTGAAAGTTTGAATTATTTAGATCCAATCGATAGAAAACTGAACAATTCTAATTTCTGGAGAATTTAATTGATGCATCTATAGATTTTTTAAAAGATTCTACAATGAATCTGCAAGCATTGTAAAATAATCTAGCCCAGGTTTGAAAAGTTCAAACATTTCACTTTTTTGTGCTTAAGGGAGACCAAATGTAATGTTATTGTAGATATGATAAATGCTTCATGAATCTTAATCTGTGTTTAAAATAATCTCTGTTCAGGTCTGACGTGTTTTAAGTGTTTTAGATTTTGATCTGGGGGCAGACATGCGGACTCGCACTGCATTTAAGTTGCAAAGATTACAACCTATGCTGTGTAGTCAGAGGTGAAAATAAACCCCATCATTAAAATGTTTATAATAAAAAGGGTAAAAAAAGCAACCCTCAACTCTGACAGACGCATGTATGCTGTCCTTTTAATAAAGACTGAGATTTAGTCATTAGCCAAATTAATAATGGTTCCAAAACCTGTTTATGTTTCACTGTCAACTCAGTGTTGGCACAATGACATTTCCAGTTTTTCAAAATAAAAGTAAAAGGAGAAAGTCTTCCTTTTTGACTCATTCAAAAAAACTCAACATTACCTGCTAGATCTTTATATGCTTTAATTGCACTGAAACACAAACATTGTAAAGACAACACTACAGTGAGATACTTCCTGCTTTACTTCGAAATAAGAAGCATTTTTGTTATCTAAACTGCAATAGACTTGTTGATGCATTTAATCTGAATTTAAAATAAAGTTACCTTCTAAATTATTCAACAATAATGAGTACATATGTGCTACACATATGTATATCTGATATATGGAGTCGGAGAACTACTTTACTGCTCTCTGTATATACTCCTGGTCACATTAGGTAGGTGGGTCAAGCTGTTAATACCTGACCTCAGCTTGCTGCACTCAGGTCAGAGGTGCCTCCCCACATGCCATGTTTGAGAATGGCCAACTCCGACCCTGACCAATATTTCAGTGCGTCCCTGTGCAGCGTGTTTCTGTGTGCATGTGCTTCCGTGCCACTGCAGCTGTTCCACCCCTCTGAGAGATTAAGTTTCACAAGATGTGATGGATGCCACTGTCTGCAGTGCCAGCTGTAAGTGAGAGCATTTCTGCGCGCCGCATGTTTGTCAGCGCAAACACACACAGAGCCGGGACTGCGATTCATGTGTGCCTCAAAACGGGCCAAGTCATCACTCTGAGGGCTGGGTCAGGCGATGAATCGGAGCGAGGTGGCGCTAAGGTCAGGGTTGTTTGGAGTTGGATTGGTAATTATAGTGGCAGAGCGTTTGGTTCCCACAGACCAGCTCAGTCGAAACCAGGAAGACTGGAACAGGCCAGCAGGGCCAATAACAACAACTCTACTGAAATTAAACAAACAAACAAAACAAAAAAAGTTTTTTGATGCCTTTTTGAAAACCTTTTTTGTTGCCTGAGTGTGCATGTAAGCTGGAGACTAAATAGTAGGACTAATTCACACGAGTCAAACTGTATGTAACTACGCTCAAAAAGCATTTTTTGAGAGAGCGCCTCGTGGTGAAAAGCGGCTGTTACAGTCAGAGAAAGAGGCTCCTGCCTCAGCCGCAGTTAGCCAGCACCCAGCTGTGTCGACGGTAGCACAGATGATGGGACAAATGCTCTGGAGGAGTGAAGGGAGAGGAAGAAAAGCCGAGAAGCAGCAATGCTATTGATTCACCTAACAGTTGGAGGGGACAGCTTCCAATCCGTCTTGACCATCCTCATCACTGGCTTGTTGGGTCGCCCCCAGACTCAGCCTCCCTGTCTCTTTCTCCCTCTGATATCTAGATTGCTCCCTGATCTCACTTTCCCTTCGCTTCTCCAGCATCTCAGCCTAATCGATGAGATTTGTTTCTGTCATCTTTTTGTCCCATTTGCTTGTTTTTCGCTTAATCTATCAGCTCATATTACGGCTATTGTTTTTTTTTTAAATTTATTTATTTATTTATTTTTTTGTCTGTCGTTGCTTTTCTTTTTTCCCCCTCATTCCTCAGAACCTGTTTTTTGTGTCTTTTTTCATCTGTCTACCTATCACACAATCATTCCCACAAACAGCCTGTAATTTATAGCAAAGAAGTCTTCACCTGTGGAGATGAGCATATGGTAAGATATTAAAAATTTAACTCAAGCCTTCCTCCACTTCAACTGTTCTCCGCTCTGCCAGGTTTATTATCCCTGTTTGTGTCATTTTTTTCCCTCTACTCTCCCATTGGGATTTTATTGGAGTTTCTTTTTTTTGCCTGAGCAAAATCTTTTAGTTGTATATTCCTTAAACAAGGGTTTTATCGAGGAGACGCTATTCAGAAGCAGCGTGGGAGAGGAAAAGTATATATTGTTTTCTTAGGGATACTTAGCAGAGTTCTGCCTATTATTCCAGTCACGAACCATTTGCATTAGGCATGAGTCGGTTACTTTGTGTCAAGGAATGCCAAGATTTTTTAAAAAGTACCGCTTTTAAAATCACAAAACAATATCTGTCACATTATCTGGTTATCACATTATCTTTAGGGGATGTTTAAAGAAACCACTGGAGTTCACAAAGACTTTTATTTGTTTTTTTTTTTGCCATGTGAAACATGGGGTAACACAGATCGCCCTCAAGTACTGGTGCCAGCTCCCACTTTTTCCTCAGTTGCAAGAAAGACAAGAAAGAAAAGATTTCAGAGTGTTAAAAAACACACAGTAATTGACACGGAAATTTAAAAAATGTGGCAGCTATAACCCTTGTAAACAAAAAGCTCTTCTACTATTGGCAAGGGACAGTTGGTTTCTTAAGTAGCGGTAAAGAGCAGAATAACAGAACTATTGTTTAAAAGGAATGGGCAAAATTAACATTTAATTTGAATTTGATTTTGAGTTATCCAGTTGTGTGTTTAGTGACAAACATGGATGTAAAGATGGAAATCATTTAAAATGTGCCACAGTCTGTTACACTTGGTTACTGTAATGCCGTCTTCATTGAGATCCCAACCAAAAATTTTCTGCAATATATCCAGAACTGAGTGCATGGAAACATGAACGTGTAACACCCGTTATATAGCAGCTCCAGTGAATCCCCATCACTACAAGAATTGAAGAAAACATTTCTCTTCAACCACCAGTGCATCCATGGAAACCCTCCGTCCTATCTAAAAGACTTCAACACATTCCCTGTTTACCACACACTCAAACTGACTTACTCTGTCCAGGACAGAACTACACACCATGATTGCTGCTCCCACCAAACTGTGGAACCGACACTCTGAGAATGTAATGACCTACACACACAGTTCTTAACATTATCTTAAGACTTAAAATTTTTAGCTGGAACTGTGTCTTAATTTAAGTTGCTAATGTGTCTGTGCTTTTGTAGAAATTTGAGATTTACTCTAAACGCGTAGTGTGTAATAAATAAAATGCATTATTATGAATATGATTAAGGTTAAAACCGCATATTGTCAGAAACGCAAGCTGAGCAGTGCTTCTCAGGGCGCATGCTGATTCCACATTTTTGCTTCTGTTTACGAATAGAAAAATTAATAAAAAAATGTAAATGGTGATAACATTTCCATGGTTAATATATGTCACCATGCGTGCCTGATTTTCTGTATTATTACATGACCTTTTGGTCTTTGTTCAGTAAGGAGCCGATAGAAATAGAGGAACGAGAGACAGAGGAACAGACGGGTTTTGTGGTTCGGAGGTTCCCCTTTTTGAACCCCCAACAAACCGCCAACCCCCTGCCTCACGACGGAGCCAAGCGCAACCACAACAATTTCATTTTCCAGCCACACTTATACACACAAAACTCCCAGAAACAATCAGAGCCAATCTTCCAGAGTCACAGCCGAAGTGTTTCCCTCCTTTTTCTTCTCCTCTCAGTTTAACATTTTATTATATCGGTCTTCTTTTCCTTTGCGCTCCTCTCATATTATTACTTTCTCATCGACGCTGCACTCCAGCTCCCTCGTCTCCGATCCCCACAGCATGCATGATGGCTTTACATAGCAAACTAGCGCCAGACCACAAAGCCCATATTTTCCCTTTACAGCTCTTTCTCCTACTCTTTCAGACTTTTTCTGTCTCTCCTGCTTTTCCATCCCTCCTCTCTACCGTACAGTTTAATCTGCAGCAGCAGCTTAACAGCAAGGCTGCAGGACTTCCACATCACTTCTTCTTCTCTCTCTCTCTGCCAGAGAATTCAGTTCTGTTGGTGGCCATGTGTCCCTTTCTGTCGACTCCATTCCACCGCTGTTTGTTTTATCATTTATTCATTTTGGGTTTTGTTTGGTTTTGTTTTTTTGCCTGTTTCTCTTTACTCTCCTTTATTGTCTCCTCCTCGTTCTCCTTACAAGTGGTGGCTGAGTGACATGTGTTTGCATTACATCTCATTATTCCCTCCTTTAATCACTGTCACAGAGAAACAGCGGTAAAACCCAGTTGATATCTGTGAAATCGCACTCAAAGAGTTTCCCTTGTTTCTCAGTGCACATATGCGCGGATACAGCAGTCAGCCAGGGTTCGCTCCTGGGGTTCGCTCAGAAACTGCGGGATATTAAACTTCACTCGAAACTGGCAGCCGTCCAATTGTTTGTTCCTTCCGTTTTCCTTTGCTTTTAGTAACGTCTTCGACACCCTGCTGACATCACTGTCATATTTTCTGGGACAGCAATTGTCAAGTGTGGACAGTTGAATGGTTTTGAGTTTTCTGTTAATGTCTGGAACTTTGGAGCAGCTACTCGTAGGAATGCTGTCTGGTTGATTAATTAATGCTGTTTTCATTTGAAGTGCGTGAATATTAAATTACTTTCCATGTATTCCATGTATTTTTTTTTGTAGAGTCTACTGCTACGTCTGCAATTGATGGTACCCCTGGTAAAAATGTGTAACAAAAAAAAAAAAACATTGAAAAAAAAAAAGTTTTATTGCAAAAGAGATATTTGGACTTATCAACTTCCTTACCGCCTGCGGAATCGAGGCAAACTGAGCTTTGTTCGTCACAGTTTCATGGCTTTTATTATTTTTGAATATAGATATGGGCAAAACTAGGCAAGTGACTTTGGCTTTGTAACTATTACTTGGAGATTAACACAGAATTGTATGTTTTCTTGTCTTAAAAAGGACTTTGTGTTATATTTAAAACCAAGAGAAACAGAAAGTTGTAGTTCAGTATTTAAAAGTTTCTGTACGTTCCAATCTCCTAAAAGGTTACAATATTTCCTAAGCAGAAACACTTTATTGGAAAGAGGGATTTGTTTTCATTTTTTTTTGTTGTTGTCTTTCATCTCATTTGCTATTATCCAGATGTTACAGACACATTATGTCTTCTAATTGAGTGATTGCCGAAGGCAGTTGGTTTTGATTGTTTTGATCGCTTTTCAGAGACTCACACATTTGAACGTTTTGAAAAGCCATGCCTTATTTCTCTCACACTTCACAATTTATGTTGGCCTATGAAAAAATGAAAAAAATTGCACTGGTGTTTGTGGTTGTGGCTCCTTATTTTTTTTTACATCATTCTGTTTGCCCTCTGCTTTCTCCCGTCTGCTACTGCTTCCAAAATGCAGACTGGAAACAACCTTAAGGAGCAACATAAACCCTAAAAATTTCAGGCAATTAGGCAAGCATACCTGCTTTTTCCCATGATTTGTTGGATTAAAACAAACAAACAAACAAACAAAAAATCTCCTGAGTATATTTTTACTACATTTTTAGACAACCAATTGCCACTTGTCATGAAACAGCAAGTTCCCTCGTGGCAGAGCTCTCTAAGACCACTGTGAATCTTTTACACACAAGAACTCAGTGGGGGGGTTTTCCCCCTAGTTTTACCAAAATGGTGCAACCATTTTTTTCATCTGCTTCTTCCTTTGTTTATTTTCTTCTTTCTTTTTTGGAAACAATCCCCCACCAGGTGTTCCAATCATGCATGTTTATTATGTGCATGCAGTAAAAACTGTTATTATCTTCCATCAGCCAGTCCCTTAGACACTTTAGACAGCACAGAAAGCTGAAGCAGAGAATGACTAAGGATATAAATAAGCACCGAGGGTGTCATGTGGACACCTAAAATAATCACTCATCAGTCACCTCCAACAAATTGTTTTAAATCATCCTGTGTGTCCGAGATTAAGTCTTTCCAAGGTTTAATTAACGTCCATCAAAAAGACTCTGTCGCCGGCAAATGAATCATGGACAAGGATGCAAATTTGAGCCTTTTACTTTGTCCTTTTGTTTCTCTTCTGTCCTGATGCCGTTCATTTCCCCATCTCTTCGTCTCTGGGGGACTGAAAGTCCAGCACAAATCCCATCTCTTGTTATTCATGTTCAGGAGTTATGTTCAGCCTCCCTATTTTCCTTAGACTCCCCACGGCACCTGGGATTAAATGATGCGTGATGTGTGTGTGTGTGTGCGTGCATGTGTGTGTTGATGGTGTTTTTCTCAGCCAACTCTGTTAGTCTTCGTTCTGTGACGGCTTACTGCGTGTCCGAGTCTCAGTAAAGACCTTAGATGGTCTAACGCTACAAGATGGAAGTGTGCTGAAATCTTTAAGTGTGTGTGTGTGCGTGTGTGCAATGTGCATGTAGATAAATAATCGCTTTGCATGCAACAAACATTTGGAATTACAATCCTAACGCTGTCCTAAGATGACAAGATGCCACAGGCAGCAAGTATTACAAACTTGACCTTTAGTGTCATGCTGATTCATGTGGATTTGATGTCTGTTAAAGTGCTTTGGAAAAGTATTCGTAAACCCTAAACTTTTTCAAAAAATATACTTATTTAATAAATGCTCTCCGTGCCTTGTCTAAGAACTAAAATAAATGGCCATGACTGGGTAGGACGTGGTTTAGAGTTGCACCACACTCCATTTTCAGATGACGGATTGGACTGTGCTTTGTATCTAAGTGTGGAAAGTTGCTTTATAACCTGACTTCAAAGATCTCCACAGTTTTAACTCTCACCACTCTGTTTGAAACTTTGTCATGCTTTGTCAAAAGATGACAAAGTTTAAGAAGTAAAAGTACTTTTGAAAAACACTGCATGTTAGCATGAATTGAAGTCTGTTTTTGTGAATGGCCTGCTTTATGTATCAATGTGAATATACTCGTCTCCCGTAAGACGTCGTAAATTGGAAACGTTTATGATTAGGGCATGCCAGTGCATTAGATAAAAATAAAACGGCACCAACAGACCAGCTTCGCATAATCACACCGTGCCCATCGCTCAACTTGTAAATATGTGCCATGAAACCATTTCCCTTCCTCGCTAATGTATCCCAAACAACCTACTCAGCAAGCACCAGCTCCATTCCTGAACGGCCCTCAGACACAGGAAGTGCCTTAGCAGGTTTCTCAATGTCTCAATATTAAATTAGAGCCGTCATTTAATACATCCCCCCGGTGTAGAAATTGGCATCATTTTTCCCCGTGCATCCTCTGAATCTCCTGGCCAAAGCAAAGAGACACCTCAGAAACTGCCGGCCTCCCCCGGTCCCTCTCAACAAGAAGCTCCTGTAATAGCTTTATTGAAAATAACAAGGTTGTCTTCTAAAGTTACAGATAGAGCTCCTCTTCTGTCTCGGTCTGAACATCAATAAGCTGTTACTTGAGTGCTTTTCAATTGAAAATTTTTCCTTCAAGGATTTTATTTATCTATTTTGTCTAACCGCTTGCCAAGATATGCATCTTAATACTGAGGATAATAAGGCGGTTCTCAGAGCCTTACATATATTTTATTCATGTGAATCATAAACATTCTGGATGAAAGAAGATCGGTTACCACATAACAAACCCAGAAGAATGCATTGGCTTGAAGATGAATGGGCTGAGCTGTGGAAATGAAAACAAAATGATTCAAAATGAATTCCTCGGCACCCACTCCAAGTCTTTGACCTGAATTTATACAGTAAACCAAGTTTCTTAACTGTGCTGGAATTCTGGAGGGCCAACTTTTAAAGCAGTAATAAAATAAGCCAGCTACATATTTACTATGCGTAAGTAACAAAACTATCAGTACTCTAAATTAGTACCGATCTGTATTGGTACAAATGTCACAAATTGTTGTAGCGACCAGTTTGTTTGCCTCAGGCAGTCTCTGCTCACAGACGCATTTAGAGCTACAGCAGACAATGAGTATATAATGATACTTTCTTAAGCTGTCGAAATGCAGGATAGGTCGCTAATGAAGTAATGCAGGAGCTTTAAGACCCACCTGCTTGTTTTTTTCATTAACAGTGCACCAGAGGTTTCCAGTTAAATGCAGTTAAAACCCCAGGGATTTATTTATCGTAAAGTACACTAAATAAATGGCACAAGGCGTTGCATTAAGTGCCTCCTGGTAACATTTGATTTATTTGCAGAGAAGTTCAGTTCTGTGTTCTCTTATGTATTACATAAGTATAAGGTCAAATGAGAAAGAAAACACTTTGAGTGATCAATTTTTATTTTTATTTTTTTTGTGTGTGTCATAAGGCCTCCAGGAAACAGTTGAGTTCAATTTGGATAAAATGTTTTAGTTCAGTTAATTTTGATAAAGTCAATTTACGTCAAATGTCATCTGTCCAGAAAAGTATGGAATTTTCTTTTTACATTTACCAAGTCTGGAGGAGTATGGCAGAAAAAAAAAGAATAAAGGAAAGATGTTTGGTTTCTATTTCTTTTTTCTTCATCTATTTTTATAAGATAAAAATCTAATCATGCAAAAATAAATCCTGTATTTTTTTTTTATGTATGTTTAAATTATGTGCTACAAACCTTCACCATCGACATTGCTACAGTTTTTTAAATCTTTAGAAAGCAACAAATATTTTATTTAAAAATAAAGCCACAGTCTTAATTACACTCACAGCAATCGCGCGGTTTGCTGATGTGCTAGGCTAACGCTAGCATGTTTCCTTTGGTCTTTTTATTCGTTCAGCTCCTAATATATTTCAGTGGGGTTCTAGGTAAGTTTATGCAAACTTAACCATCAGAGCAAACCTGTTTCCTGCTTCACAGATTTAGCACTTGACTATGAACGTCATAAAATTTAAAGAGTGGCATTTCAGCTGCTCACGTCAGCTTTTCTCTACACTGTCAGCTGCCTTATCTGGAAATCCCAGAGAGATAAACGGAAAAAGTATGCAAATTAGGTGGTAATGTTTTTTTAACTGTTTTTTAAAGCTCACTAGGGGTTGTATGAAAGCGCATAACCTCACAGACATGGAGAAGTTATGATTTGTCAGAGACTATGATACTAGTTATTTATTAATTGATGTTTTTTTTCTAAAAAAATTGGCATTTGTTTCTTTCTCATGTAGCACTAAATCACTTTTTTAAAATGCTTTTTTGCACATAAGTGCCACGGACACCTGAGCCAGGTTCAGTAATCAGTCAGAGCACAGACTGATCCCCTTTCCTCCTGCAGGGCTGTGTCACCTCTTGAGTCTAGGACTGTTTCTGCTCCCATCCAGGTGCACGGAGGTGTTTGCATGAGTGTTTTTTGTGTCTTAAAACATTTGCAGCATGTGCACAGACTTAAAGGAAAGAAATGCTAGATTAGAATATTGTCTGACGTTTCTTGGCTGAAGTTCAGATTGACTGATTAGAAACCGGCCTGGAATGCCAGCCCCGACTTAGTGTGTGAAGCCAAGAGAGACAGATGTGTTTGTATGTGTTAGGGGTGGAGCTTCACATATGCATTTCACCAGATCTATTGAATGAGAAGATTCATCTGTATGATGATCCCAAAGCCGCATTTATCTGATTTGCATTCTCCAAACAGATCATCTCACACATGCTATCACTCTGTCACAACCAGCAATGAGTAAGACTGTGTGTGACAAGTCATCCTCCCAACAACGAGAACCTACACATGCAGCATACATTAAGCCCTCCCTCAGCAAATTGATCGGCCAGCGCACGTGCGCGTTCTGCAGCCCTGTGATATTTCCTCCTGTTGTGACGCTTTGCTCATTGCACGCAGCCTCACAGATGATTTAGCTACCTCTCGGCTGCGCTGGGTGGCAGCCAGTGAAATGGTGGGGCTCATTGTGGATGGCTGCTGGCTGCCATTGATTTGGCACAGCGTGTCTCTGAGGATACACACTGTTGCCCTGACGGCTTGGCCCAGAGAAAGAGGGCTGTGTTTTGTGTGCGCGTGTGCGTCAGATGTGCCTGATATAAAGGGAAGGGGATTGTAAAAGAGCATTTATTGGAGTGTGGAGGGACGTGCTATGTGAGAACAGCTCTCTTAAATCCCATTCTGCAGGCTGCTTGTGCCAACTGTATTCTCCATACTAACTCCCCCTTTAGGAGAACCTAAAGTGTAGAGCACTAAGCAATGTTCAGAGTGCATAAGTTAGCTGCAATGACACACACACACACACGTCTTCTTCTCAGACAAGCATTTAAATAAAAACGAAGGTTGGCCAGCAATGGTCTATAAATAATGCAGGAACACAGATTGGGGTCAAATGATTTGAATTCCCAGACACATGATCTGTCTGAGTCGGTTCTTGTACATGTGCTCAGATTTACAGTAGGGTCTTGTAAAAGTATTCGCACCCATTGAGCTTTCTGTTATTTTCTCCAGTTACAAACCAGATTTTGGGATTTTCTGGAACTGTACAACATTGCATTCATAAACAGAAGAAAACTTAAGATATTTTTAAAGCTCTTTACAAATGGCACATGTTTGCATTCAGTCCAATCCAGTCAATGTTTTCTTGACCACCTTTTTAGTACAAGTGTTTACGTGATGTCTTGACCAGCGTTGCACATCTGCAGAATTAAATCTTTGGTAATCTTCCTTGCAAACTATCTCCAGCTTCCTTGTACCTTTGGAACTGCCACGTTGCTTCACCATGAGGTTGGTGTAATCAAGGTGATGTTGGTTTTTCACCTCACACGGCATTTTGCATGTGGTGCAGAAAAATTACACCACACTGTGTAAGCCTTATCAGGTGCTGTTTTGTGTGTTATAGTCGCACAAAATCCAGATTAGACGCACTGAAATTTCTGACTTCGATGTGACAAAATGTGGAAAGACCTCAAAGGGTACAAAAACTTTTGCGAGCCACCATAAATTGTCTCTTTGATCTCGTTTCAAAATGAAGTGAGCAGTCCTTGTGATCATTTAGTGCACATGCACACTCATTGCACACCGTCAAATATGGAGCCACGCACTCTGTGACTCTCTCTCTCTCTCTCTCTCTCTGTCATGCGCACAGCTGCCACTGTATGCACACACACATGGGCTGTTTACAGACTGGTTCTCTCCTGATGACAAACCGTGACAAACGAGTCTGTTCAGAACACATTTAGGTCTCGTTGCATCCACACCCTCTCCCCTCTCCTCCTTCCTGTTCCACCCCCACCCACCCATTCTTCTCCTTTTCATAACTTCGACAAGGGCAACTCACCCATCGTTTCCGTACACAGCCTCGATCCATCAGCTCGCTGCCATAACCTGCCGCTGCTCCATGACAAATTACTTTTCGTGTGCTGATGCATTGGCCTATCAGACTTTAAGGAAGTGACAGATTAGATCATTATGCTCTTTTATACTTGTAAGAGCACTGTTTTGTTTCCTCTTAGGTTTTTTTTTTTATCAGTTTTTATCAAACACTTGTTTGTGTTGTTCTATGAAGGAAACGTATTTCCTTTTAAACTCTCTTGTCAAGCAAGTTGAAAAGGAGAACAGATGATTGTTCAGAGCAAAACACTTTGAAAGTGAAAGCTTTTCTTGTTGAAGAAAAGAAAAGCCTCTTCAGGAAAACACCTGAATAAACTGACACTCCATTCCTTTTATGTGTAAAGTACTTACTATATGAAAAGCTTGACATAAAAACGACTGTTCCTAGCTAAAGTTCTGAAGTGCATTAGTCATGCCAAGATTTGACTCTTAGAAAAAAAAAACTCAGATTTTATAACGAAAAGAAGAAATTCTGCCAACAATCAATGGGATTATGGCAAACCCTCTAACGCTCAAGAATAAAAATTACTCAGTCTTGGTCCTAAAACTGTTGCACGTAGGCTGGGGCTGGTATGACATAATCACTGAAAAAATCTTGATTGATAATCAATGCCATAGTATCGGGGTGTTACCACATAGTTACACAAGGTGCAATTTTATTGAATTGTTTGCACTTAGGAATGTAACTGTAAAGTTAATAGAAAAATGTCTATTTGTTAGAGCTGCACACTATTTTAACTCACTGTCATCATCGCAGTATGTGTGTCATGTTGCAAAGCATTGTTTATTTTTTAAGTACCATCGTATTTTGTGCATACCAGTAATATATTTGGCCACCTGGATGGATTTTCAGTTGGACAAATAAAAAAATGCCCCATTTTAGTATCTCAGGTACTAAAGTTGACAAAAAGCGGGGTATCATTATAAATAAATAAAATAAAGATAAATGTCAGACAGTTATTTCAATATCATCATTGCAACATTTAGTAATAGTATCCTAACAACATGTCAGTCCTTTATTGTACTGCTATTTGAATTTTGATACATAGACTTAAATGGTGACCCATTTTTTTGGTAAAAATGCAACAATTGTCATAAAGCTCTCTGAGGTAAAACGTTGAGTAAAACAAACAGGTATGAGGTTTTTAAGTGAAGTTATGTGTGAAGGGTTGTACTGATCATCAGGTGGTAGCATAACATAGTGCAGTGTGTGTCGACGCAGCGACAGACACTGTTGTCTGTATCAAAGTCAGAAATGTACCTTTGAAGAGAACAGCAGTTTGTTTTCATCCTTTCCTTGATTACTAAGTGAGCATGACATGCAGGTTAAGCCCCCTGGATCCGAGAAATGTTTTGATGAATCCAATGCACCGATGAAGCTGTGAAGCTAGTCCTGTGAAGAGAAACCAATGCCACACTTGCCATAGATTTTAACATTACAGTGAAGTTGAATATCTTTAATGTACAGTGTACTTTTAAGGAGACATTTCAAATGTTAGTACTAAAAGGGATGGCTCCTCATACTGACTTTGTGCAGTAATTTCCACCATCTCTGACTCAAAACAACTCTAAACCTTATTGATTGTTCCTGTCTGAAAAACAGTCACTAGCACTGAATAAATTGCTCCCTCTGTGCTTATTATGTTTTACCATTTGAGTTCTTTTTCAGTGTAATATCAATGTAATATCCAAAGTCATCTTTTAAAGCTAAGTTCCACAAGTGCTTCACAACTCCAGGCAGTCATCAAAGCAATGAAGTTCCTGTTTGACCTTCTGGTAGGTTCGTTTATGAAGAGGAAAGTACTTCCTGTGCTTGTAAATTGCTGCAGAGCTGTTTTTAGACAGTTTCCTTTACTGGCTCTCTGCCCAAACCCTCGCTTCTGAATCTCTCATTATCGATGTGATGTTATGATTGACGACGTCAGTGAGGAGATGCATTAACAGATAGCAGCCTCTACATGATAGTCTGTCACATCAGTGGCTTCATTTGATCGGCATAAATACGCAATGATTCATTCATTTTCTATGCAGTTGCTGTTAAAGTACCCATGAACCGATCAATGCATTTTGGTTTGCATGGCTGTACGTGTGTATCTGTGATTGTGTGTGAGTGAGAGAGACGTCCTCTGGAACTTTTTTCCTCAGTATTCTGCTAATGTCTTCAAGTCTCTTTTCGTATTACCACAACGCTTCCCCTCTCAAATGAAGACAAATTTAACACAAATCGGCTCATAATTTCAATGATGCATGCATACAAAATCTAAGATTATTTTTCACCCCAGTCATCTTGTAATGTTCTACTTTGGGATTTTATTGACTGCAGAACATAACCAATTTTTTTTTTCCCTATGGCCCTGACTTTGCAAGTTCATGTTTTTTTGTTTTTAAATATGTAAAGCTCTGCCCTCTAAAGCTTAGTTGCTTGGTTATTCTTTATAAGACTTTTTAAAATATTGTTCAATCCTGACACAATCAAATGCCTAAAATGTACTGCACCACATTACCAGGTAAAAACTTATGTGAAAGGGATTTGTCGGTATGGTAACTTCTGTTTCCCTATATGTTCTTTCTTCCAAATGCCCAGAATTAGTTTCATTGTGATTATCAACTTTACTGATGCAGAAATGTTGTAACTTTAGTTTAACAATGGTTACACCAAGGAAACAATAATACTTGTAGGTCCTCTCTGACTTGTATCCAGGGTGAACTGGGAAATATAGGCATATATGTGTGTGTGTGTATATAAATGCATTTAAATTTTTTCAGTATCGAAATTTAGGTTTTAATTGGTTTTATTTTGTAAGCTTTAAACAGAATCTCTGTTTTTAGTGGTGGTGTTCTCAGGAAGAAGGGCCACTAAATTATATTAAGCTTAAGCCCCCATTACACCTTTAGCCAGCCCTGGACGATGAGCTTGAGTCTGCACTGTGCATCTCTCTGCTGAATGTGAGACAAAGAGGGAGATATAATTTATGTGGCAGTAGGGACAAAGCCTTTCCGTTTCATGACTGTTGAGTTTTTAATAAGCGCCACAGAGGCTATTTGTTGTTGTTGGTCGGACTTTATAGGACGGATTTTTCTGGTAACACTTTTCATTGTCAGCTGTCTGGCCTGCGCTGAGATGTGGCTGACTCCGAGGGGAGGTAGAGAATACATTTGTACAGCATAATTCGAGGTATTAGTGGAGTTGCAAAACAACAGCGTGCTGCTTGACTATGGTGCGAGTTCAACAGCTTCTTTACGGTCCAAACCACCGGAACACTAATGCACCTGCACATAAGGGTAGACCTGCATGCCAGTCTGTCTGCCACTGTTTGCATCTCTTCTTATTAAATCTTTTTTTGAAGCAGTTCAGATCAGAAAAGTCTGAATAAGCTGACTTTGAAATATATGGCTCACAGAGATCTAATCTTCTGAAAAATGCTGTCATGCTCAAGCAACTTTCCATATAAAAGCCCATTCTATTGCACAAGCATTGGAAACAGCAGCCACAGACGAAGCACTGATGGCACCCACCAGAACGTCTTTAAAGACTCTTTGAGAAGTCATGCCAGTGTCTCCATCTTGAGTCTCTTTCTTCTTCAGCCATCGCACCCGCTGGAGGTCTGATCTTCCTTCCTCAGTGACATTGTTGGGTTTTTGACGCCCCCAGTGGCCGGGGGTTTGGAGTTTATGTGGTCGTTCAGATGTATGACTTGATTCACACTGACAACCAAAAGACCATTTGGGACCCATGTAACCATGGCAACTTCCATCACAGCACTCTTGGTGGTTGGTCGACAGGGCCTGTCAGTGCTGGTGTTCCTCGCATCTATTTTTAATGACCAGTGTACTTAGTAGCTCTTCCTGGGCCTGTCTCCCTGAGGTCCCATCTCCAAGAAGAAGAGATGTACATGGTGGAAAAAGCCCCCATTATATATTTATCGTACGCAGTCTTAATTATTGAGCCAAAGGAGATAGGGATTCTCGCTGTATCTCCTAACTCCTTTTAACTTTAAGGTTGTCCACTCCTTCTCTTCTCCCATCTCACACTTGCTCTGTATTTGTAAGGCTGCCATCTGTTCCAGGAAACAACTTCATCTCCATTCTAAGTAATCACTAATTGTAAATATGGAGATTTCTGTACCGCTCAACTAATTCCAAGAATATAATATATTTTTAACATAATCTCCCTGTTCTTAAACATGTTTCTGTCAAATGATTCCATACGGTTTTCTGTGAATTCTAACTCAGCTAGCCATGAAAATTTACTTACTTGCTTACAGTTCTTTCTGTTTTTGCTATATTGTCACAGAATTTATGGACATCACTATCCACACCCAGAACTGATTACGGACAGACCAATAATAATAATAATAATAATAATAATAATACATCAAACTTTTGTAGCATTTTAGGACACTCAAAAATGCTTAGACATGATATCACAAAAATATGTCAAATATATTTGAAAAGGGAAAAATATTAAAGAGTGAAATAATCATAGTTGATTGCACAGTTTGCAGGATACCTCTGTTTGCCATTATGCACAACAAAGTAAACCTCCAATACATGCATAGTGTTTGCATCTTGGCTTTTCCCTGCATGTTATTTTGAGTCATACCCATATACTCACACTACTACTGTGTTGCCCAAAATCAATTGGAGGAGAAAGGTTCAGTAACCTCATCCTTTATTTTCAGCTGTTGTAAGAAGACATTGGAGAAGATTGATCAAAAATGTATTTCTGGGCCCCATTGGCCATGAAATGCGCCGTGACCTTCAGAAGACTTCTGTTTTATGATGCATTTGACTAGTCAAAAGCTTTAGTCTCCCACTTAGTGTGGCTTCATTTTTTGAAGCACCAGTCGATTACAACCTTTCTTCACCTTGGTCTAGCTTTGCATCTGAAGAGACCGACTGAAGATTTTATAATGAGGCTTTAATTTGTATTCGCCACATAAAATCACCCTGAAAGAAGAATATGTTTTTTTTAATATATTTATATATCTTGTTAGCAGTCATTTTTGTGCTCAGGAGTTAGGAGAGGCTTTTTTTAGTCTTACAATAATGGAGACCGTCTCTTGACTTGTGGTTGACTGTTTAATTCAGTGCAACGAACAAAGTCGGGTTCATGAACTACTGAACAGTTTATCTGCCACCTCCTGCACATCCTCCTCCTCTGAGATAAAGGAACCCAGGAGGCTCTCTCAGTTGTTGTGGGCTGTTAAGTATCTGAGTGCCTGTTTTCTGCAATTGTTACATGTTTGCCTAAGGGCTTTGCAGTCGGTGCACTCTTAAAAGGCTGAAAGGTAAAGGATTGCGCTGCGTGTTTAAGGCTTCTGCTGAATGCCCAGTTTGAGATGGTATATAGTATATAACAGAAGCGTCTCTGAGAGACGGGTTATAGCTGCAGTGGCATGTGAATAAAAGGCAAAGTTATTGAAGGGTTGGACCTTTCCTGGCCCAGAGGAAATCTATATTTTATTTGACATTAGAGCTGCTCAGGAGTTGTAAATTATTACTGCTGTACTCCTCCTTCTTGTAGAGGTCACCTAGGCTGAAAGATCGGCAGAAGTGTGTGTTTGTGGATCTGTCAATGGATATGTTGTTCCTGATGTGTATTCAGCACCGTTGTCTTAACCTAGAATGTAACGGGAAGACAGTAGGACTTCACACCGTGATATTTACAGTATGTCACACCGTAAACATACTGCAGACTTATCCGTCTATAGGTCTACGCTCCCCTCCATCCATCCATGTACTAAAACACGTTTCAAAGTTGACTGCTTCCAGTGTGCCAGATTATAAACGACGCCAAAGCCCATTTGCTGTATGTTGTTTGCCAGTGGAGGTTAGGATCACATGATTGCAAGTGGTATGAAAAAAAAAAGTGTTCTCAAATTAAATATTCAATACTTCCAAACTTAATATAGCAACAAACAGCTATTCAACATGCAAAGTAATGCAAGTTCTATCCACATAGCCAGAAAACAGCAATTTACTGGCTATTGTGATCCTGGAACAGAAAGGGGATAGTACAGTCAATAAGGTTCCTCGTTTTTCAAAACAGGAAAGCCCCAAGGAAGTTTTGTAAGTTAGATGTAAGTTAGAGAGCAGCTTGCCTATAACGCTAGGCCAAAAAAATATTATTTAAAGAAACTTTTATATGCATTATATCACAGATACGCATTCCCTTACAAAATCATTCCTACAACTTGAACACATTTGCTCATGCTACAATCACAAACTCAATAAATATCTAGTCTATTACATTTACCTTGACCTTGATCATACTATTGTCGCTCTGGCTTCATGTTTGGGTTGTTGTGATCAAAGGTAAAAATGCGCCCGGTTACGTCTTTTGTGGACTATAAGAGGTTGTCTTTCAATTTTGCCCTGCATTTGGTTCTATAAACTCTGAGAAGCTTCCCTGAAATGAGGATGCTGTATCCAGGGTGACATGCGCTGTTTTTCATGAAGGCTAAGCATCTCATTTTTGGTTTTATTTATCCTGAGCACCTTTTTTCCAGTCCCTTGCAAGGCTAGAGCCAAACTGCAATTGGAACTCCTTATGTCTTTTGTTTCATGCTTCTCTTTCATAATTACACACAACTGGACTCTATTTACTAAATAAGGGACTTCTGAAGGCAATTGGTTTGAGTGACTTTTATTTAGTGGTTCCAGAAAAAAGAGGGTGAACACAGTCATGAAACTGAGTCAGCTGAGCGAAATTGCAAAAAGGTAAAGATTCTAGCTGTAACTGTACCCCTATTTATCTTCATTAAGTAAGAATTCAGTTTAAAGTCAGTTGATTGTTATAGGTTAGAAATAAAAATGTATAAAATAACTGTTTGCTATTTGAATAATAGTTGTGTGATTGTGTTTTTACTAGGAAAAGAAGTTACCCATCTTCTTATTGCGTTTCAGTTTGAGCAATTTTATTTAGTACTATGTGGATGGCATAGCATGCGCATGAAAATGCTTGCAAATCAGTGGCTAAAATTCCAAATATTCCTAAGTTGAACAAACTATATTTTCCTCCTTTAAAAAGCCCTCAAAAAGGACATGTCTGTGCTCAAAGCTAACTTTGTTAGATTTGTTTCTGTCCTTGGCTAGCTTTAACAGAGGGTAAATTAGCCACCTGGCACAGCTATTTCACTAACCTTGTTATCTATTCACATGATTTCTTGTGGCTGACCCTCTCATGGATATCTTTCTGTGGACAGTGGCTTCCTTGCGTGCCAGGGGCTATAGATTGCTTTCTACTAAATTGCGTAGAAATAGTAGCAAACCAAATAAAGTGGTCTGTTTGCAGTTTGCAAAAAAATGAGATGACAAGATAGCATGGAGAGACAAGCAGTGGCTACATATGGGACTGGTCTGCTGTTCCTGGTAATTTCAAGGGGATGAAGAGGCTATCTCCAGGAAGACAATTTTCTTTAAAACCACAAATTCTATTATTCCATTTGATTTGGGGGTTTTTTATCTGTAACCTCCAGCTGGAGTTTATGCTGTTTACTATGGGACTGAAAGGCCGCACGATTGGCCTCATTACAGCCCACAGGGTAATCCTCTGTGAATGGAAGTGCTGGGTTTCCAGAGAGCCAACCAATCTCAGATTGTAAAAATAAGCTGGTCTTCCTAAATGAATATAAAAGATAAACCACTATTTAGATGAGAGGATACTTCGGTTTAGATGGGCATTATTACATTTTTCATCCATTCTGCTTCTTTATATTGTGATTACCTCATGGCAATCTGAGCTTTTTGTTGGAAAAAGCAAACATGTTATGTTTGGTTCTCTTGTGGTTAACAGTTGAATGTCCTCATTTATGGCTGGATAAAATGTTGTTGTTTTTTTGGGATTGGGGGCTGGGGGGGGAGGGTGTTTGCTGAGCACAAAATTAAGCTGCTCAACCCGCAACATAATGTAGTTAAATAAATGAGCAAAAGTCTCTCAAATAAATAGAGGTTTTTATCAACAAACCACTTTAGGAATAAAATGCAATCAAATAATCAAAAGCAATTAATCAAATATCTTTCAAACAAATTAAGATTGAAAAACTAAAGAATTGAAAACTTACTTAACATGTTCTTATATCCTTCCCTCCGTACATGCATCCAGCAGTTGTCTACATCATCTTGTCCTTACATGACTTTAGGGGTGTTCCTACAGATTGCTATTATTACCATTGCAAATCACTCCTTCATTGTGAATTCTCTCTTGTAGCTATTTAAATTTTGGTGCACAGATGCTAGTAAAATGTCTCTAGCATTTTACTAGCTCTCAGTGCCACAGGCATTAGAACACTGACTATTAATTAATTGATTCCCTAGTTACCCATTTTAATTAAGTAACCAACTAGTCATGACGATTTCTGTTCTCCTCTTCTAAAATCTCCCTTTATTTAAGACGATTAGGTTTAAGAGTGATTCTGCTTTTTAAAATAGTTTCACCAGATTCACTGATCCAGCAAACTGCGTTACCACATGATCACTCTGTATGTCCTCCTATTGTTTTCTTACATCTGCCTCCACAGCCTTTCCCTCCGTACAAAGCGATTCAGATCCCCCTCCTTAACCTTTTTGCCCCTCAGTTGAAGCTCATCTCTCATATTTCTCTCACATCCTCCATCTATCCATCTCCCACTGCAGACCTGCTGCCAGCTTTATGACCCTCTCTCTAATGCACCTCTCAATTACCTCTCAATGAGATTTACACTAACAGCAGTGCAAATAGGTAATTACATGTTGTCAACCAACCATTCCCATACCCCAACACACACTGGCACACATGCAGAGACACAACTCTTGACGATCCACTCAGCCTCACTCATCTCTTTCCACGCCTCTTCCTCTCTGGTTCTTTCACTATCATGCATGGCTGCATGCCAGAGTTGGTCCAACAGAGCTTAAGAGTGGGTCTGTTAGTCACAGCTGTCCTAATGCTGTCACTGCCCATGATGCATGGTGCACAGTGAAGGGACTGCCTAATTTTTTTTTTGCATTCAATGCAACCCCTATTAAACTGGGTCCTAAATTTGACTTTGTTGATCAGGTGCAGTCCATCAAAAAGAAGGAATTTAGAATATGTCCAAATGACTCTCTTAAAAGAAGATGTATTAGAAATTCTCCAAGCACAGAGTGCAATTTCACAGCATAATCAAGTAACTATGCTATCTTCAGTTGCTATAAAAATGTTGTGTATAGCAAACATGACATAAAAGAAATTTGACTTTGCAATTAGACACCTTAAAATTGACCTCTGACTCTTTAGGAAAGTTCTGCTCGTTCCATCACTTCACTTTCAACACCTCTCCCCATTTTGTAGTTTACAAATGTTCTTAGGAGCTTTGGACTTAGCTCTGTATGAGGCATGCAGCTGAAAAAAAAAGAAAAGAAAAACAATATCCTTTTTATGTCGGCACCTCTCTGGCATCTCAGTAAAAGCACTTTAAGCTTAGAAATCAGTGGAATTATTATTAGAGGCATTATTAAACTCACTGTAGTAGAAAGTAGGTGAAAGAGTTTGGAGATTAAACTTTAGAACTGGGAGCAAAAGAAGTTGAGATCTTGGTTGCATTAGTTATTAGGTTGTGCTTTGCTTCACTGTTTAAAATCCTTTGTGTACACTTGGAAAAAAGAACAAGAAGTACCAGGTTTTCGGTCTGAGCAATGCCTGTGAAGCTTTCTAGTAGTTCTCCTTTTGATGGTTTGAGTTATTTACCTGATGGCAACAGTTAAAACCTTTAGGGAGAGGCAGTGAGGAGTTTCTCACAATGTTCATGCAGTGGGTCTGGAACAGATTGTCGACCCGGGGTTAGCGACACATTTTGACCCTTTCAACTCTTGTACTATTGTCTCCTGGGCCATAGTAGTACTTAGCAGTACCATTATGGTTTTAGCCAAACCCCTTTCATTACACTTTTTATTCATGACTTAAGTTTGTTAGTTGTACATTAAATCAGATGACAGTCATTATTGCAGTATGATTTTGTACATTATTGGAGTCGGGATTACGACAATGCAGTGATTCGTTGACTTGTGTATTTAAGAATTCCTTCTACTGTGCTTAGAAAGCTGATGGCATTCGCTGTAACTTCCCGTGAAGCACACAGCTCATACAGAATTTAGTGACTAAGATGCTTATGCTCTTTGAAAGTGTTGGGGACGTTGCATTGATGGAAGGACAGAGGAGAGCAAATAAAACGAGAAGTAAATTACTATAGATTTTTTTTGTACCTAGATTACATTTGACACATCCATTTAAGGCCAGGCTGTTCCTCTTTTATTTTTGGTTTGACAATGAGTGTAAAAAGTTCAAACTGCAGTTGCTAACCTCAAATGTTTCATTTTCATCCGTCTTCCCTGTCTGTTAAAAGCATTAATCAAAGACAAGCAGCATGTGGTGTTAATTACTTCAAATGGAGTTATCTGCATGATTGTGTTACCTTATTATTAAGCTTTTCTATCACAATACATTACAGTTTTTATGGTTTATGTTAAGCCCCTTTGCTAAAATCAAAGCATTTGATATGATTTATCTTTCTGCAGTGTAAAACATTTTTAGTTTTTTTTTTGTTTTGTTTTTTTGTTTTTTGCAGCTAACCTGAAAGCTTTAATTGACAGTACTGATTATAAAGGAGCTTACTTGTGATGTCGCTGCTTGAACCTGCATTTGGTTAAAGCAGCGACATATAAGACGTATAAGAATTTATACATTTATAAATTCTTAGATGTCCAAACATTTTGCAAACATTTTTCATATTGTAGAGGTTCAACCATGAGGTTTCCACTTGCACAGATGTTTATATCTTGTTCACTGCAGCAGAAAACTACTTCAGCTTCTCTCGTGACTTTATGATCTTTTTGTGTAGGTTCACATAGATTTCTGCATTTATCTCTCCAGAATAAAGAAAGTAATCATTTCAACTCAAACTTGCCATCTTGAACCTGTCGTGTGCAGAAGTTGTGGACATTTTGTAGCACTGAATAGGATCTCATCCAAGATTCAGTAAAGGAACACTTGCAACATTGCTGAAATAATGCAAAAGCAAAGTTGCTTTTATATGGCGAATATCCCTTCAAACACATGGCTTCTGTCTAAACCTCATTTGCTCAGGTTCAAGTATTGATTTAATGTGATGGCGTTGTTCATGTCCCTTATCTTCTAACTCCCACACTTGCAAACAAACACACTGCTTTACATAGAGGATAGATTTTGTACATAGACACATACAGTAGTTTCTCTTGGGTGGCTGAGTGAGTCACTCCAAGAAGAAAGGCAATTAAAATCTGTCACAGTGTCATCCCCACAGACGCTGCCGCTGAGACTTGTGGCCTTTAAACACCAACATTTCTCTTGGAAACAGACTCAGGGCTTACTTATGGAGTCTGTTTGTGCCTGTTTGTGTACCGTGGGGGAGATGACAGATAACTGGTAATCAGCTTGTGGATGAGTTGATGTGTGCATACATGCTTGCTAGTCAAACACATCAAACGGCTCTCCCTTCATCCCTTCAAGCTTTCTCCCTCGACTTTTTCTTTGTTGCCCTGCGAGGGAACAGTTTGTTGTTATTTATTTATTGAAGAAGGAAGAAAAAGTTTGCTTCTTTGCGTATATATATATATATATA
>NW_006799982.1:1897442-1911287 GCF_000485575.1 Poecilia formosa | reverse complement strand
ATACGCAAAAAGATCACAAAGAAGGGCTATATAGAGGGCTTGAGCTCTTTGTCGGATGTATTTAGAAAGTATTCATATATCTACGTATAAGCACATGTGGTTACCAAAGAATTTAGATACAAGATATTCACATTATTCACAACATGACTTTCATCCCACAACTGAATCACGTAAGTGAAACAAGCTCAACAGTCTAAATTACAATTACAGCTTCACGTGTTGTGTTGCTGAAGAAAAGCAAACCCACAGAATGATTCTGCCACAACATGTTTTACCAAAGCTTGCAATTTACATCTCATGACTTTCTTACAGTCAGTCATAACCTTTTTCTGGCCGTTTGTTCTTAATGGCCTATTGAACAATTTCTACAAGTGACCTGTGTTTTTGCAGCTGCTCCAGAGTTATCAGGCAGCTTTTGCTTACTTAAACAAGCATGTTTTTATTGTTTTGTTGTTTTTTTTTTGTTGTTTTTTTGCAAATAAAAACTTTTCCCAAATTTTTTTTTATTTTTTTAAAAACCCTTTGAAGCCTTCACAGAACAGTTCTATATATATTAAAGTTCAGCTATACACAGGTGGACTTTGTTTATTTTGGAGTATATGGAACCTGAATACAAAAGCAGGTCACAATTCTGTAACTTTCATTTGTAAAAAAAACAACAAAAAAACGTTGAAATCCGTATCTCTTTCCACCACATTCCGCTTTACATTGATGCACTACTTTGTGTCTCATTACTGTCCCAAAAAACATACACGGAAGTTTTTGATTGGGACTTGGAAAAGATGTAAGGACATTTCAGCGTAGTGAAGAAATGTGGCACGCAATGTAAAATGAAAACCTGACTTGGATTTAACGCTAATCTGTAATGAAGACTTGTTTGTCCCACTTAGCTTTTCTTGTTCTTTGTCCAGCTTATATGATGCAACAATCACAAATTGGCTTCTTTGGTGACGCATCTGCCAGCCTGCCACCGTTTCAACAGGGCAAACAGAATAAGTTAATTAGCATGTCTAATTGCATTTGGTGGCTCAGCTTTTGGAATATGGAATCAAATTAGGTTTCCCACTGTTCTTTTCCGCAGCACACGGTTAGCCTTGAGCTATGCTTTTTAGGATCTGTCTTTTGTCTTTCTCTCTATCTTTCTCAACATCCCTTCCAGCTGTACTATGCCGTCGCTTTGTAGTCTGCCCTCTTCTCTCTCATCATCCACCCACGCTGTCTTTTTATTTCCATTCCATTTTTGGATCACAGGCTCCCCTTCTAAATTGCCTTTCCTCACTTTTGCCTCCTCATCTGTTAACTTTGCTGCCCCGTCTCTCAGTAGATTGACTTCTCATTTAGTCCGAAGTTTTACATAAGGAAATGAGTTCATACCTCCCGTGTTCTAAAATCCAAGTTAATGCGTGGGTAATTTGTGTCAGAACATAACTTTCATTGTCGGTAAAATAAAACGGCCAAAATAGATTTTCCTAACCTTCTCACTTTTCCGTGCTGCGCAGAAACGTTAGCCTCAGCCTCTGAGACAGCCGTTGTTCTGTCAGGAGCTATCTAAGAGATAAGTGTAACAGATATCAGCAGGCCTGGGCAGACAGACGGAGTATAATTGAGTGATAGGACCTAATACAAGTGAATGGCTTAGTACCAACCGTGATCCACAGCAGCAGCAGAAGCTCCCGCACCAGAAAAAGGGCTTTCTGTTCACTCTCTCAGTAATACCTGCAACAACAGACACCCAGACTACAATCTGGTGACTACCTGGCGGCAGATTCTCTGTGTGGGTTTGTGTCTGAGTGTGCGTGCCCAGCTTTGACTGTCGTCTTTTTGTGCTTTTTTTTTTTGTTCTCGCTTTTTTTGCCTTCTTCTGGTCCCCCTTTGTTCCTTTTTTATCAAGCCTCCGTCACCGCCATCCCCTCAACACGGCCCTCGAGTTATCTTAGCCGTTTAATTAACGTGACATGCTGTGTAGTGAGATACTAAATAATGCAGGCTTTTCCAGTGACACCGAATCAGCTGGACTGATTATTGGACACACAAACTCACACACGTTTATGCACACACCAAAGTGGTATCAGTTTCCTATTACGCCATTAGGAATTTGAAAGGGGTTTAGGTCAATGTTGCCCTGATAAAGCACTGTAAGTAAGTGCATCACTTAATAAGGGCGAAATGTGAAAATGGGCAAAAAGGCATAATTAAAAAAAAAAGAAAAAAAAAGTTAATTATTTTATTGTCTTCTGCTCATCTGTAATCGGGTTAGAAGGGAAAGAAGTTTTGGAGGGTAACCCAGAATTCCTTTTCTTAACAACCCTCTTCACCTTGTTTTGAAGGATATTTTTCAGCTTTGGTTGAGAGTTTTGCCTGTTCATTCAAAACTGTGCACCGTTTTATATTCATGCTGCCAGGTGCGTCTGCTTCAAGTCTGACTTTAGCTGGATGTTTTTCTGGTCTAGTGCAAAACATATGTTCAGATTTGCTTTGGCACTCACAGTAGCATAAAATTGTTGTCTGATAAAAAAGGTCACACCCTGAATATGTAGCCTGTTTGATCTATGTTTATATAACAGCAATCAGACTTCCACAGGGGGTTCTTAAAATTATGTATTTTGCACTGTGGTTGAAAGTTAAACAGTACTAACCTCTCCTTACCTAAACTTAGCCACCGAATCTTCTGATTTTATGGTTTTTATGCACACAATGTCATATGTTACCATCATTAAAGTAGTTCTGCACCTTTGTGGTGCAGAACATTTGACCAAATTTCTGAAGAACTCTACTCACTTCACTTGATTGTAAAAGCTTTTTGTTAAATTTGAATATTTGTTACAATGCAATATTCTGTGGAGATCCACCAAGCAGGCTTTTACTGAATGATTCCAGTTGCCAGTTTTCCATCTTTAGACTATATCACATTCAAACTCACTAAAGGAAACATTGCTTTATGTAAACAATTAAGCAGAATGTGTAAAATAAACATTATGCAGTTTTTGAAGTAGAAGTTTTGAATCCAAGTTTTGAATAAATGTCTCTTACTTCAGAATTTTTAAAATTATTCTCAAAAAGAAGAATATCAAAAGACATGCTGTTTGTTGATGCAGCTAAAGGCTAGATTGGTGTCAGATTTCCGTTTTGATGCATATACTGAATGTAATGACAAAATAAGATATTTTATGCCCATTTTGGGTCAGACCTTGTGAGGGGAAATGAGCGATTTTAATGCCTGGTCGACTGATGTGATTGGTGCATCACTGATATTATGATTATGAAAATCAACTTTAAAATAAGTCACTTTTGGTTACAATTTAAGTTTTCGTAGCTCTAAAAAATATTTCCATTTCATGCATTAAAGTCTGAGTTCCCCTCTCTGCTGTTGCAGTGTAAATCAGGGAACTTAATTTGTACAGGGAGAGATCTAAGTTATCCAAAAGCAATTGTTTTGGACTAAACCAAGTGGAAAATCCAGTGTGGGTTGATTTGTTTGCTGCCTTCATTACAGGCGGGCTAAGAGCTCTGGGGCCCCGGCCCCTTCCTCTTTTTTTTAATCAGATGGCTTGTTCAGGAGCAGAGAGGATTAAGACTGTTGCTGCTGCTGATGAATCTGTTCAGTTCTGGAGATCATGCAAACACATACACATGCCCTATCACATGCGCACTGCATGACCCAGCCACATGCACAAGATGCAAATGTGAAACAATTTAGTTTAATAAATGCATATACAATACCTCTACTACATGCTAGAATATGTCTTTAGTTTCTGGGCAGCAGCAGCATTCTGTCAGCTCTCTTTGTGTGATGCGGTTTAAGACACTTCAGACACAAATTTACATGATCAGTGTCGTCACAGATAAATGTTTTAGATCAACTTTAACATCAAAGAGTGATCTGAGTGAATACAAACTCCGATATTCAAATGATGACTTGTGTGGTGTGTGAAAAGTATTTTTACCCATCTTGTTAAATCATTAACTAACTGTCTAGGTTTTTGTTTTAAACTGTGTTCAGTTTAACTAGCTTTACCTGATGACTGACAAACCTAAGGGATATGAAGGTGTCAAGGACAATGTATCAGGCTACAATCTAAAGAAAAAGAACAGGCAAAGAAACCCAAAGTCACTGACAAAATTGAGAAATGCATTACATCAGAGCATCCAGGACGTCACAAATGAACCCACTGATTTTTCTTTAGAACAACCTCTAAGCACTGTCTGCATCCTTCGCCTCGTTTGCATATAATGTTCAAGACTCAACAGTAAGAAAGAGAAAGAGAATGGGCAAAATGGCATCAATTGGCATTTAAAGGAAAATCACTGCTGACCAGAAAGAATGAGCAGAACTTTTTTTTTTTTTTTTTTAAATTCTGGTAACCAAGACTTTTGGGAAGGTGGACTGGCAAGACGAAGCTTTAATTTTTTGGAAGTTGTGCCTCCTGTTACATCTGGTATAAAAATATTCAGCACGGTATTGATCCAAAGCACATCAACAAATTAACTTCTAAAAAAAAAAAAACTTATTATGGAGCTTTTAGAGTGGCCTTGTCAAATTTTTGAATTTAGTCTGTTGGAGATTGAGTAGCATGACCATAGACAGTTTGTTCATTCTGAAAATATTCCAATTTTACTGGATCAAGACTATTCCGAAAAGAATATTGGGTCAAAATTCCTCCATAAAGATGAAATAAATACAACTGTTGAGAGGTTAAGGGGTTGTCAGAATGTTGGTTAACACAACAACAATAAAAACTGCATTTTAAAACTGCATTTTATATCAATTCAGGTTATATTTGTCTATTAAAATTAGTGTGATGGTCTAAAACATTATATCGTGAGGAAAAAATCAAATCTGAAGAAATTGGCAAGAGCCAACTATTTTTCACAGCACTACATCTCCACTAAAGCCAAAATCTTATATCTTCCAGTGACAGAAAACAAGGTGAATTTACAAAGATAAAAACTTCCTAATTGCTGTGATAGAGAAGTATATTGTGGCAGGAACTGTAGAATGTTTTATAAAAAATAAATTTAAGGTATAAAAAGAATTGAGGAAGAAAATGTATCATAAAAGAGTCACTTCAAGGCAGGAAGTGAGCTAAGGATGAAAGGATAAAAACACTGAGCTGCATGTTGATCCAACACTCTGTGCAACATAGCCAGCAGATAACATCAGCCAGTCTCCTCCCACTTTAATCTCCCCATCATCCGTCAATCTCTTGGTCTGTCCTTCCACCCCTCCACCTTAGAGCCATCCGCTCCTTTTAATCAATCTGAAATCTCGCTGTTCTGATGCACCTTTGGGAAAAATCTGACATGGAAGTACAGCCTGCTCTCTGGGATTGTGTAACACGCAGGGATACAAAGAAAAAAATTAAATTAAATAAAATAAAAATGAGGCCATTGCTCACTTGGGAGCATAAAAACTCAGCTTCAGAGGAGATGTGGTGTTTTACTGCTAAATGTTTGCCATAAGTTGAAATTCATCAGTTACTTTTTTTTTAATTACCACACAAACACACACAGGCACACAAAACACACCTCCGGTGATGAGCATATGAGTAGAGGGGAGGCGGCTGCAGACGAGGAGTGTGAAGCCTAGAGGGAACTAAAGCACCCCAAGTCTCTAAGTCTGTGTTGGGCCGTGTGTGGGTGTGGTTATAAACTATGTATGTATATGTATATATATATAATATGTGTGCATATCTAAACACATTTGTGACTAATTTGGACTTTCTCTAATGGTATTTTCCCTGTCTTGTCTCCTCAGGTTGTGAAGGCTTGTTTCTATCATCCTGTTGTTCAGTGAGGCTCTGAGCTCACGGTGAATACAGCATGCATGTGTCGAACTATCCCGCGATGCTCCCTGTCAGTCCAGGCCTGCTTCTCCTCAGCTTCCTCTTCCTCGCTGATGCTGACTGTGAGTCCTGTTACAAAGTCATTTGCTCACTTTCTCACTCCAAAGCATGCAGACACACAGATCTTCTGCAATCTGACAAGTTACAAAATCCAATATGTGTGTATGTGTATACCACAAATACTGGAATATGCCAAATTCATACAGTTCTCTACTGAAGATAGTGCACATGTTGGGTTTCTGTGCCAGTCTGAGTGTGTGTTAGGCTGCAGTTCTGATTTGAGGCCAGCTGTTTTTGTTCTTCTTAGTAGTGCTTGGCACAGGCCGACAGGTCACATATGGCAAATCAGATAATTTCCCTACTGCTTGTGTGATTCGGTTAATGCCATGTTTGCGTCTCATCCCTGCCATTTGGTCCTCGTCCAAAGCCTTTCTCAAGAAAGTTTTTGTGCGCATCAGGATGTTGGTCAGGAGTCTTACCCTGGTTTTGTGTATGATTGCAAGTAATTGATTTGAAATGACTGGTGGATTTTATTCATTTTGAGTAAATTCTCAAGTGGTCTGTTTTCAAAACCGTTTGGGGAATTTGGTTTTATTGCAAGCAACAACAAAAAAAAATCTATTTGAAAGCAGTTAAGCAGTCACCGGTGCATCAAAATAGTCAACAATAAAGTGAAGGAGGAGAATATTTTGCAACTAATGTGGAGATCTATGCAATCAAGGACCCACAAAGCTGTAAAATCCACTTGATAGTTCAGCTAAGCTGTGATACGCTGACGTGTACTAACCCAAATCACTGCTCACTAAAGCAAGAAGTGTATTTAAGTTTATATGAAATTGAAATGTACTGTACAAGCTAAAAGCAACACAGTTACTTTAGACGGGACAGGAATGAGAGCTGCTGACTGAGAACTGAGATGATTGGTACTAATTTACCATTATTGACGACAGTTTGGAGCCCTGTTTTAAAACTGGATTGGGTAAGTTATGACTGGCAGATAACCCGCCTAATCAGCTGATATCAGCTTATTATTTTACAGCTGTTCTCTATAAAGAGAAGAGCGACACAATATACATCATTCTACAAGGATGCCAATTTAACAAGATCCAGTGAAAGCAGGATTGTGTGTAAAGGGAGGGCTAATTGAACAACTGCACACAGCAGAGCACTATTAGGATGTACAGACAGAAAGAAGAAGAATAAAGTACCTCAAAATATGTTTTACTTCATATTTTCTAGACTGTGTATGTATCCTGTGTATTTAGCATTGTTGGATACTCAATAGATATGTGCTGGTTGGTATTTAAAATAAGTCTGTAAGTGTAGGAGTCCCTAAGATTCTGTCGGATGGTTGGTTAACCACAAAAATCAGGATGTTTTGTGTCTGGAGATAAAACTCTTGGACATGTGAGGAGATTGAGGTGGACAGATAAAAAGAAATAGAGGGGTCTCGAAAGGCAAAAAGATTGGCTAGAACATGAAACAGAAAGAGTAATGGTAAAATCAGCTGATTGAACATGTACAGGATGATCTGTTTGCCCAAAAGAGAGTGCAGTGCAGCTCCAAGCTTTGCAGTTGTGCGATTCTGATAACATATCATCACCACCCTGTAAAAGCACCCAAACTGACACACAAGTATAGGCTTCAGGCAGTAATTTCTGTGCTGGAATGTTTTGAAGCCTCACAGAGCCCGAGTCAAAGCACACTTTCAAGCCTATCTTGTTTTGCTTTCAACCTCCTCCCCTCTTGTCCTACGTGGAAGTTCCAGGGTCAGACGGTAAAGGCTTGGCCATCCATCAAAACAACGATGCTCTCAGGCTGTGAGATTTAGAAGAGTACCACAAGTCCAGAAAAGGGTGTAAGGGATTCATAGTCTGTTCTTTTTCTAAGTATACATTGTCTTCTTTCCCACCCTCCACTTCTCTGTTAGTCTTTTCTTGCTAACTTTCCGCATTCTCTCTTCCTAACATTGTACTCTGCTGAGATAGAAGAAAATGCGGAGCTTGAGAATCTGTTCTCTTTTTTACCCTTTTATCTCCACATATAGAGCGTTCTGCATCCCTTTAAATATCAACAGAGGATAATCGGAGATTTGAATGTCAAGAATTGAAACGGAGGCTGTCTGGAAACTGATATCTTAGTTTCTCATCATAAGACACCATGTTTTGAAATGGTAAACACATTCAGAAATTGCTTTCAGTTGTCCTTATCTTTATGTTTATTGTAAAGCTTAATGAAATGAACAAAATAAAAAGAAATATTGATAGAGATGCCCCACTTGAGGCTTTTTCTGGTCGATGTCGATTCACGGTTTTCTTTGAGATTCTGCTTAAATCGGGAAGCCAAATTATCTTTAAAATTTATCTTTTTTTAAGATGAAAGTAGACAACACAGAAAATTTGTTTGCAGCTTAAAATCCAACAGAAAACTGATTAATCATGAATATAAAAATGTACATAAATAAATTACCACATTAGCCCTTGTTAAATGGGGATAAATTCAGTGTGTTTTTTGCTAAAACCAAAACAAATGCATCACAGTACATGGTCTGCCTTATGTTTTAATTGCATTGGCTGACATCATGTCATAGGTAACTAATTCTCTGGCTCCCCCTGATGAGTCATTTGACACTGTAATGTAAACAATTTCATTACCAGCGAAGCAGACGTATGTTGCTGAACATATTAAAAAATGTTGAATTAATTACCACACATGACAAAACCAACACTATAACAACTTAAATACTGGTATGTTGAAAATGATCCATTAACAACATTGCTTAACTTCAGGCTGTGCCATGTAATCGGAATTGACAGAAATTTACTCACATCTGCATGCTGGATGCTTGAAACTGAGAGTGAAACTCAGATCATCCTGTTAATTAAGCATGTTTAAATAATGGATGGATGTATAACCATTTGGAGGCACACATAGATCATTTGAAATGATATTTCATTTGTAGATGGCACACCTTGCATACACCTTACATACTGCTCAGTGCAATAAAATAGGTGCAGGTGCATTTTAAATAGCACAGCAATAACATAAAAAAATATGTTACTTAATCTCTACATGCAGTTTCTGCTAATTAAGATCCACTCCATTCGCCTTGCCGAATGCTTGAAACTGAAGGTGACACTAACAACTGGTCCTCATTTTTGACAACTTTGGCCAAAATAAAAAGACTGCTTAGGAGCACTCAGAGCATTTACATTTTTTACCCTGATATTTAATTTATCCTCAATAATGATGAGATTAAATAAAATAAAATATAAAAGGAACATACATTGCCCTGACACAAGAGAATGCTGCAAATTTCATACCCTTGAACACAATACATATTTATAACAGTTTGTTCAATATGCCAACAGATATAGCAAGACAGGAAATAGTGTGACAGCAGCTGGAATTTTAATACATTTAACAAACAGGATGGATAAAAAAAGATTTTGTTTTGTACTTGAATTGTCACTCATTTAGGGGGAAATTGGTCAATTCCAGTTTCTGGCCCATTATTTGATGTATCTCTAATTACAGTTCATGCAACAACAGAAGCTGTAGTTTAAGAAATGACAGCACATGCTTGGAACAGATCTATTACACAATACTGACTGAGGGATTTAAGGTACAGTCAGGTGAACCAGTATCCAATGTGAATGGTTGGAAAAATTGCATGACTTCACTTTATGTTCATGCTACAATAATATAATAACAAAAGAAAGCAAAACTCAGTGCCCAGCTTGTTTTTTCTCTCTCTCTCTCTCTCTCTCTCTCTCTCAAATTCTCCTTCTGAATCTGCTACCTTCTCTCCCACCACCTTTTATTTTGTTTCTCAGCATGACTATCTGCGCGTGCGTGCTTATGTCATATATCTGGGGGATTAAGAGTAATGCCCTGATCCGGTAGCAAACTAGGCCACTGCTCCATGTATGCCGTGAAATACCCGGCGCAAGAAACAGCATCTCTATCTCACTTCGTTCTGTTGGATGGGAACGAGGGGAACAGGGGCGATTGCAATAAGATGGTGGTTCTTCACTGACCCTTGTTTGCCCTGGAATCAGCTAGCCCTTCTGCACGTGCAGCTTGGATGTAACAGTAATTCCAGGTGAAATACAAGCCCCTTTGTATGTACGGCGCAAACAACAAAAAGAAACGATTTCCAAAGGATGACACATGGCCAGATTGCATCCCCGCGCTTCAGGAAGCACACTGTTTGCCCTGAAACATTCTTAACGTTTTGAATGTAGACAAGAGTGGTTTAGGATTCAGCTTGAGGAAGGATTGTGAAACTGTTTACTTTCAGCTTGCATCACATCATTACTGTTCTGTAAAGGCTCTGTATTGAATTTAGAGGGAAAAAAAATACAGAAGATTTTTTTTTTTTTCTTTTTCTGTGTTGCTCAAATAAAATGACCTTTTTATATGTGACCTATGAGGCGTGACTTGAAACATGGAACCTGCTCACTTGGTGACTGATTGACCTGTCAGATTATGGCATTTTGCCGGCTTTTGCATCAACTTCAGGTTGACTGGAATCTGATATAGCTCGGCCTCATACAGTTCTTTGCAAAAATCCGTGAAGGATTGTCCTGTTGACAGATTCTCACACCTAAACTGTGGATCTCTGGAGCTCATCCAGTGTTATCATGGGGCTTTGTGTTTAGTGATCTGTGCCTGTGTGAACCCATTTATACTTATCTTTTTTATATGTTCATGCAGGGAAGCATGTTTAATGCGTAGTTCGGATGAGATTAGACCCGGATAAGCATCTAGAGTTATGTAAGGTCTATGGTCGTCTCTTGACGCTGATGGATGGGGTAAAGTGAGGATTCAGAGGCATGGGCTTAAGTATGAGGGCCTCTCAGATTAGAGGTTTCTGATCTGGGAATCCGCTAGGGGCACGGAAAAGAATCAGGTCATTTTCTTGGATAAATTGTGTCTCTTGTGTATGATTGATTGATGTAGCTTAAATCGCAGATAAAAGTAAAGTCAAAGTTGGAACTTCACCACAAAATATGAAAAGCAACTCTGCTTATCTCATGATTTCTCTTAATGATCAAGAGTCTTGATGATTCTCGTGCTACACTGGTAATGTTTTTGTCAAGATTATCGCACATTACTGAAGCAAAATCCTTTTTAGATTTATATACATGAATGTAAAGATATGATTTGCTTAAATACAGAGATCTTCTGTGGTAGAAACATCTTAGGCAACGGATTTTGTTGTTTAGATTAGCATATCACGAGCAGAGTTTTAATAAGTGTGAATATGATTTGATTTAATGTAGAACCAGCACCAGTGGTAACATAATGAATAAAAGGATGTACTACCCAATCTTTACATAGCTTTCTTTTTACATCTCTGATGCCTCTACAGGCAGTGAAATAGCTCTGTTCAATGCCTGTTTAAGTTATAGATGGATGAAACACAAGCAATTGTAGAAAAAAATAGTTCAAATGTATGCAGACAGTTTTTTTTTTACATACAATTGATGCAATTAGTGCCCTGCGACAGACTGGCGACCTGTCCAGGATGTACCCCGCCTCTCGCCCGGAACGTTAGCTGGAGATAGGCACCAGCACCCTTCCTGACCCCACTGAGGGACAAGGGTGTTCAGAAAATGGATGGATGGATGATGCAATTAGTTTATCCAACTGAAAACATGACAAATCAGTACTTAATTTGCTGTTCTGCAAAATATAGCTGACATAATAAAAAACACTTTTAACTTGATTTGTATCGAATGGCAAATCAGAGGCAATTCCTAGACTGAAACAAGTTGATAAATATATAATAAAAGCTGAATATGCTTTACAGCAGAGTTACTTTGTGACTGAGCACCTCATACAAAAAGGGTCTTAATGTGGTTTTACATAAGATCCAGAGCTTAGTTGCTTTTTGATTTCAAATGAGGATCATAGAAAAGTCCTTTGGAAGAAAAGCGAGGACACGAAGGAAGGAAAGCCACAAAGAAATACAGAAATATTCATATACTCAAATATTTAAATCAAATCCCGGGCTTTTGAAGAGTGTTCATCATCATTGTCCTCTGACAATGATTATGCTGAATAGCTCTATTACAAAGCATTACCAGGTCATGAGAGGGCTTGTTGACAGCAGGTTGTTATATTGTGTAAATGCCTTGAAAGTCCAAACAATCTTCATCAATATGTTTCCACTGAAGATGACATAACTGGGCCACATCTAAAACAGTCAGATAAGCATCAGATCCCATAACTCTTTAAGACACACTACTTAAAATATTTATCAGGTACTCTTCATGTCTTTTTCAGCCATATATGTGTTTCAAACTGTAGACGCACTTCACTCTATTTCAATTAGTGTGGAAACTAAGCGTTGGTGCTGCCCAAGTTTCTTAGACTCTTCATTGAGGGTGCAAATACATATTTTATCCGCAGCTGTAGCATAGCTGCGCACCCATCTGTGGGAAACAGAATGTGATCACCTTAACTTAGCATTCGCTAAGCAGGTGCACTCGTCTGTGAAGAGGCCTGCATAGGGTAAGCTTAGCGCCAACGTTGCTGAGCACTGGTATGGAACTAATGCGCTGGGACCAGCACTGAGAAAGCCTCTGTTCATCTTCATGGGAAGCCAACTCTGACCCAGTAAAGTTGCATACCCATTGGGTCGCCCATGTGTTTCTAATGACCTGTGCATAAAAGAAGATCCCGTTTGATTAATTCCTCCCCTTGTGTTTCTAGCAAATTAACCCTGATTAACTCGGCACTAGCCAGGCCCCGAGGCTGCTGTGGGTGATTAAGAGCAACTCTAATTGGACACTCATAACTATAGGCAATAAAAGTGCGTTTTATCTTCTGCTGTAACGTCATAGTGGTTATAGCTAAAGTGTCATAGATCAGCTGGAGGTTGCTAAAAGAAAATGACAGATAAAAATGCAACCATAAGGTGAGAAGGAGCTGCGATGCAAGTCCAAAATAATAATAAAAAAAGAATTTAAATCAAATCTATTTTTTTCCTCATTTGTTGGGGTTTAGCTCAGATGAATAGCTAATCTTTCAGAAACCTGAATAATGCCTTACTTTAATTAAACCTTTCATCAAATATCACCCCATTTATTTGTGCATAATTTAATTTTCTATGTTAGAATAGCCCATTTAGCCAAATGTTTTCCAATTACCACTTATGTTTTCTGCAGAGGGATGATAGGCCCTTGTGCTTACTGGGCCCAGCAATCCAATTTCATTACTGGCCCAAAAGCAAGCGGCTGATCATTTGTTCTTAATGTGTCTGTTTGAAGTTAATGTGTTTTAACTTATGGTTCTGGCCAGTTGCCCACCCATTCTTCTTCAGACTAACAACTCGTGGTTTAGTCCCCTATTGGCCTCATTCCTGAGCTTATCTGAAGGACCTAATTCAGTTCTTGTTTGGGGAATCATTTGCTAAGCTGTGAAATTCACTCACAATATGGCAACTTTATGTTTCCTTAGGAAGGATGTAAATATACTCGCTGAATGCTGTGTTCAGTAGACTCAGAATATATGCAGACCAGTTTTTCCTATTTCATTAAAACTTCCAACACATACATATTTACTGTCTCAAAAGGTCAAATGTATTAAAGCATGTTCAAAAACAAAATCAGAAATATATTAGACTATGTTATGTCAGATTTTTGGCAATAAACTAGTTTCTCTGAGCTTCTCTTGTCTGCTTTAAGTTGTATCAGAAAATATTTGCAGCTCATGCTGCTGCTTTTTGTTGGATTTGATTTGTTTGGATAGGCCTGTCTGCTTTATGCGTTTGTGAATCACATCAGCCTCAATAAGTGATTGAGCGCACATATGATAAGGCCTACAGGATAGTGATTTATAACAGACTTTATGACTTTGAAGGATCTGAAGGAACGAGTTCAGCTCACTGAACACACACATTTTTCCATCACTTAATCTAACACAGATCTGTACTTTGCCCCGTTTGTATTTTATGTTGGTATATTTACATCATTAGTGAACAAATACAATA
>NW_006799982.1:1836959-1897357 GCF_000485575.1 Poecilia formosa | reverse complement strand
AGAGATAATTTCTGAGTCTTTTTCTGTTTAATTTAGTCAATACTTTCAGTTCCTTGATTTTAATGAATAAATATCTATAGAAACATAAAGACGCAAATCTGTAAATAAATATATAGAGACAAAACACAAGTAAAGTATCATAAACATGTATAGACACGATTTTATAGCAGAGGTAAAGTGTTTCACCTCCTTACCAGATAAACTATTTGATTATATAACTAAATAAGGTAAATAATAAGTGATTAGCATAATAACAAAGTTATTCATTATTTCAAGCAGTGAAAAAGTGCATATTTTCTCAGTGTTTTATGGTCATCTTATTTTTCCATATGGTTTTCTTTAATAGAAAGGCATTCTAAAATGCACGTAATCTTGACACATTATAGACGTAAATCTTTCTCCCTGAGGGTTTCATCGAGCATCTGTTCTTACAAACTTGACTTCTCTTGAGTGTCCCTCTCGGTTAAGAAACCATCTGGCAGCAGCAGCGCGTCCCGCTAGTCCCCGTACACTGCCATTAGTTTCCTTTAATTTTGCTGTTCATTAAAAAAAAAAAAACTCTTAAGCTAGCCTCTATCAGCACATAACAGTTTAGTTGGGTTTTATTGTTCCTTTGCCTTTAAAACATTTTTGTTAAAAAGAGAGCTGAATCCTTGCCATCAGTTAAGCAGAAAAAGCTGATAATGCTCAATTCCAAAGTTTCTCTTTGGACCTTGCCTTTAATCAACTTCAAGACAAACACAATAGATGCTATAAAATGTAAATTGCATCTGATAGGTTTGAACGTCTACAGACTAACTTAAAAATCATGAAATATTAAAAAAGAGAGTTTATTTTCTCTTCATTTCTTTTATCCTTAGCCTGTTTTCCATTGGCCCAAATGCCAGTGTATAATCCTGCCAAGCACCACAATCTCAAAAAAAAAAAAAAAAATCTCTGATGATCACAAGCAAAAGACCAAACGGTTAGAACATTCTGACGCAATGACGAAAAAAAAAGAGAAAAGCAGAAGGAGAAAGGATCAATCCAACGATGAGACAGAGGATTGAGTGAAAGAGGATGGGATGGGGCGAAGTGAGGGATATAAAAGAAGAAAAAGCAGGAGGGTTGATAAATGGAGATGAGGAGACACATTAAAGAGAAGAGGACCCAAGTTAGAGGAGCTGTGGAGAATACGGTTGAACCACTTCTCTCCACCAGTGCCCCCCCACATGCACACACTTTATAAAGTCAGTCAATGTGACAGGAAGACTTATGTAATACCCCAGAGATGGAAGGAGGAGATAGGGAATGAGAAACAAGAAGAAGGGAAAGAAAAAAAAAAGTCGCGAGGGGAGCAGCTGCAAAGCAAGAGGAGGAAGAAGTTATTCAGAGAATTAAGAGTGAGGAACCGAGATAAGTGCAAGATGGAGGGAACCTTCGAGAGTGAAACGGTAGATGTACGAAGAGGCTGGATAGATAAAGAAAAACGGGCGAGATAATGAAAAAAAAAGCAATTGGAAGATCTAGCAAGCCTGTTAGCATGGCTCTGCTGGCTTTACACTTTTCATTTGTTTTGTGGGTGAGAGATTAGTAAGAGGATTAAGGGAGAGATTCCCCCGCTCCTCATCCTTTTTCTTTCCCAGCCTTCCCATGTCTCTCTCTCTCACATATCCTCTCACTCCTGCAGCACAAACCCACTCACACTGTAACGGCATGCGTGAGTTGGTGTGAGGATGGAGTGGCAAGCTGCACACATTATGGCCTCGAACAAAACAACACGAACCAGTTTCTGTTAATCTCCAAACTACTATTTTATAATGCACAATCAGTTGGAAAAAGTGGCATAGAAAGAGTCAAAATATCAAAGAAATAATGGTTTTCTTGGCAACTTCCCAGAACATAGGTGAAAAGTGCATGAATAATGTTCATCAAAGGAGAAATACAAAACATTTCTCCAATTAATTCTAGTTATCAAACCACTCAGTTTATTATTCAATGTAGTTTAAAAAGTTTCTATCTTAGGAAACTTGCATAGGGCATCAGCAAGCAATGCGAGTTAAGAAATATGGTCATAATGGGAAAAAGTAGAATTCACAAAAAAATTACAACATAAAAAAATTGAATTTTTCTGTTATGTAATTTTTTGATGTGGACTGATTGTAGCTCAACTTATTGGAGTATTTTTTTTATTGTTTTTGTCATTTCTCTCTATAATAAATGCATTTTTCTGTATCATCCTTTTTTTTGCTTATATTTTCTTCTCTGGAATTCCGAGTTGTTGATTTATGTGAATGTCAAATCATTTGCCTCTTGCAGTTACTCTATTGAATCCAGGTGCTGATTTATGTGAATGCACATAAAGCTGCATGTGAGATGGTACTTGGCTGTGAAGCACTTAAGTTTAACAGTTAATTGGTTGCTTTTCTCTTATTGTTTGGCGTCACATCTGGTTCCCATTCTGCGTCTCGTTCTTTCCTGCCCATTTTCCTCCCTAGTTCCTCATCTGTTCTTCTCCATCACTCTTTGCTTTTCTCTTAATTTCTCCTCACTATTTCCCTTTCCTCCCCCTCTCTGAACAGCTTAGCTTTTCTCCCATTCCCCCCACCCTCCTTTTAAACAGCAAAAAGCAATTTCTCTCCCTTTGTCAGGGCGCTTGGCGGTAAGCCCTTAAGTAGGGATTTTCTGGTTTGGCTGGAATGCCATTAGGCAAGCTGGTGGTGACGCGCCGTGACTGACGGGCCGAATCTTTTTGATGTTGTGATGTCACAATCCAGCGGAGGCTGGGGTTATGATATTGTTGGCGTACCCGGAACGTGGGGCTTTAGTGGTCATGTTAGAAGTAAGTCTTCATAAATCCTTTATGGCACAGAAATATTAAGCTTCTTTTTTGATACAGGGACAGAGGGAAAACATGATGGGAGCGTGCACACACATACGGGGCAGAAGAGACACACACAGACACAAAGCCACCCACATGCATGTCTAAACTGGGAAATTCACTACAGGTCCACTGCAAGTAGAGTAAAACACAGACAGAAAATGAAATGGCTTGCTCAGAAGTTTTTAAGCATTTAGCTTAAAAAATCACTACATACAGTGTGATGTTATTTTATACTGTGATATAATTAGTGTGACGTAATTATGTCATATTAATTTAAGACAGATCTAAATGCTTCAAGAGACATAATTGAACGAAAAAATGTACTTTGTTGATTCTTATAAAAGTAGAAATAATGAAAATGGTTGTTTGAAATATAACCACAAATTTCTTGCTGAAACTATGGAATGGCCAGCACAAGACTGACGCTGCTCTTTTACATTAGTTGGACATTATTATGGTATTCACTCAGTTATTGAAACAAAAATATAGGATGATAAGTTTAGAGCTGCACAGTACTTACAGTGGCTGTTGCTATTGCAGTATCAGTATGTGCAATATTGCAGTATCAGTATGTGCAATATTGCAGTTTCCAAGGTCTGCATTGACACGATAATTGAACTGGTTCCCTACATTCATACTCTGCAGAGTATGAATGCAATTTACCAAATATATTTGGTAAATTGCATGGTATATGATTCTCCTTGATTCCAGCACCTTGAATAGATTGCCCTGAATGGGATCTGGGAAAAGTAAGAGAAAAGTGGAAAAAGTAGTATTAGTTGCAATGCTACGTAGAAAGCTGGTCTGTAATGCTGCCTAAACAAATCTGTCTTCTATAGCTGCAGCTAAAAAGAACCTGAGCTCCATAATCAGGCAACAAAAATGACTTTTAAAGGAATTTTAGCAGTAGTGAAACAGTGATGAAACTTAGGACCGAAGCGAGTTGAAACATTTACTCACACATTAGCTGTCTTAATGCGATATTGACTTTTGAAAATGATCTCTCCCTCACAGCTCCACCCAGATTCACGCGAACCCCACAGAACCAAACAGGAGTGCAGGGGGGAGTGGCTTCCTTCGTGTGCCAGGCTACGGGGGATCCACAGCCCAAGATTGTCTGGAATAAGAAAGGCAAAAAAGTCACCAACCAGAGATTTGAGGTATGTTAAACGCCTGACTGCTAATCTGAAATCCTATATTGCTGTAAATAAAAAGAAGTGGGTACAGGTTAGCATCTCATAACAGAGCTCAAAACAGCAGCTTATTGATTGGATTGTTGTTTACAGGAGAGTTTATTGGGGTTGAGTTGACCATATCCGGGCTGCAGCTTCATAATTAATGGATTAATGGATGGGCATCAGAGATGCATTCATCTCCTCTCAACTCTCAGAGTGAATGAGCTTCTTCTATTATACCAGGTCATTATCTGTGAAGAGCCACAGTTCTTTTTGTTCCTTCATGTGATACTAAACTTTGAAAACCCAATAACTTATTTTAATGACACAGTCCAGAATTTTCTGTAAACAATCAAACTCACTTTAGATATAGTTTGCCCCCTACATAACATGACATGTTCAGTTTTTTTTTTAATTTTTATTATTATTATAATTATTTGTTTTGCTATCCTGTAGTAAATAAATACGTGATACAATTTGCCCTCTTATAAACAAGCTCAAGCACACACATATGTCTCAGGCCACGTTACATAAGGCAATCATTAAAATTTGCTCTGAAATTCCTCCTTCAAAAGTATTTATTGGTGTGCCCTACTGCTGTAACAAAACATCTAAGTCATACAGAGCATGACGTTGAGTAGCAATAAAACACATTAAAGAAGTTCATAAAAAAAAAAAAGATCAGCACCAAGTGGAATGACCAGAATTCATAATCTAAATTGTTCAGTTATCATTTTGAGAAAGGTCATTTTAAAATCCATATTGTCTGGGAAATGCATTGGGATAATTTTCAAGTATCAACGTTTCCCGTATAAAGGCTGCATTAAACACCACTTTCTTTCATAATTGGTACCATGGGGGAGGATGCATAGTAAGCCCAGTCCTGCCAGTTAGCCTCCATACCTGTCCCACTTTGCAGCAAAGACAAAATACACAAACTCTCAGTAGTCAGAAGTTGTCATTTTAAGCTGATTGAGATCAGAGTGCATGCAAGATAAACGGTTTACTCATTTAAAATTTCCAACAAAAACTTTAAAGTGGATAAATTCAAACAGAAATATAAATATTTCTCTCTTTTTGCCCGTTCATTTCATTAAATTGCCATTTTCAGTCGTTGCTTCAGCTTCACCACCTTTTGCAACATCAATCCTCCCGCCTTGGGAGGATTGATGGCTCAAATACACAAGTTGAACCCCTTGCAGCTCAAAAGCAACTTTAACTATTCAGAAACTATTTAGTATTAAATCCCACTGTGTTTACTCATGCTATCCGATCTTACACCTCTTGTGATGTCATCAACCCCAAAACACTTAAAGCAGAATTCACTGTTTTTTCTAGATCCCTTTACCAAGTTTTGTATTTTGTCACATCCTGCTGTAGAGGTTTATAATTCAGAGCCCAGGGTGCTTCTACTGTCTCCATTCATCTGTTTTCATAGAAGGAAATAAAACTCTGGATGGTATTTTTATGGTGAATATGCTAACGTGTCACAGAGTCCCATTATCCACAGCAGCAGCTTTTCTTAAAGTGATAAATCATCATAGCCTCTCATAGAAAGGTCTATTATTTATACGGTGTTGCAGTGACAGTTGATATTTAACTCAGCAGTGAGAGATCTGTTTCATAGTTGTATAGACAGTGTACTTTAAAGCTCAAAAGATTCAATCAGTTTACTTGTTTTTCTACATTTATACTTCAAAGGTTGCGCAGGTGTGTGAAATGCCATGTGCTTCAACTCTCTTATAAGTCAGATGATGCCTCGGGCTACAGTCCATATGATTCTTTTACACTCGGTCTTATTAGTTTCCCGAGGCGTTTAACCTTTGCTTCCCTACTTGGTGAGTCGCTCTCAGACGGAGGAGACGGTGAATCAGCCCTCCATCCTGCTCAGCCACTGTCACCCTGAATCCAGGATGCTTCTCTGCTTCAATAAGTCCAGTTTCCTCGCAGGTTTAAGTTCATCTCTCCGTCTTCCTGTTTGTGATCAAATCACTCGATTAGGTCTTTTATTTTTAATCCAAAACTTTATGAGCTCGAGCTCCTGCAGAGTCCTCGCTGCTGCCCTGTTGGACAGGGCTGGTTGTGGGATTTGTCAATATTGGATTTCAGTCAGTGGAAACTTTCCCAGAATTTTAAAACCAGATCAATTACATGAGTGTATTAAGCTTATGCAAGTGCGGTTGTAATGCACCATCTAATCTTCGTGAAAAGAAAAAAAAAACCTCATCAAACGTTATTGGATATCTAAGGAGAACATGATAAATATGCACGAGTAATTTCCTTGTATTTCTACCTCAGAAAGTGATTTCAGTGCAGTGGATGATTAATGGTTTCCAGAATCTGTTTTAATGTACTTTTCATCATAAATGATGACTCAGGAAGGGTCTTAAAAGTTTGTTGTTTTTTTTTATTAGAAAGATAAACCTAAAGCATAACAGCTTAAGCTTTATTGTAGAAATAAAAACAGTTGGTTTTAATCTGAAACAAGTGACGCTTTGAATGAGCAAGTCATTTAATTTTACTAAACTAATATGACTTCATATCAATTTATTCTGTATACAAATTCATTTTTCAGGTAATAGAGTTTGATGACGGGTCCGGTTCGGTCCTGAGGATCCAGCCGCTGAGGACCCCCAGAGACGAGGCGATATATGAATGTCACGCCTCCAACCCAGCAGGAGAACTGACCGCTGCCACTCGACTCAGCGTCTTACGAGGTCAGTGTGGACGCACATGCACTGCTTCACATCTGGGTTATCCGTATGGTACTCAGAGAACCTCCCCTTCCAAAACATAACTGGTCCTCATCGATCCTCTTCTTTGCCTACCCTGACGCGTTAGGGTCTGTTAAACATCTCCTTCCTCTTTTTTTTAATTGCGATGAGAGCAGATCTTCATTGGCTTCAAACATAAGCAGTGCATAACTAATCTTCATTGTCATAGAGGGATATTCAGTGAAAAAAATAAATAAAAATCAGTCCTTGTTATACATAGGACTAAGAAAAACTGCCATTCGATTCAGTTTTACAATATATCGCTTATCATAGCGGTTCAAATCATTTGGTAGCTGTCATAGAACGCTGCGGCTACATTTATGTCATTAGCTAATTACTCAGTGGTCTTAACAGGACCTGCTAATGACTTCCATTCACTTTTTCTCCACATTTTCTCCTGCTTTAACAATAGATTTTAAGGCTTTTTATTGAAGTGCTATGTGAAGCAAAGTGGAAGGAAAATTGTGTTTTTTACTAATAAAGCTCGACACAGTTGAATAAGTTCTTTTGTAGAGCCACTTTTCCCTGCAAATACAGCCGCCGGCCTTTTGCAATTTGTGTTTGCCAGCTTTGCGCAGAAAAAGAGCTGGGTTCTCACTTTAATCAAACTCCAGTTTTTTTTTGCCTAAAAGGTCCGGTTCATTTGGGGAGGTTGGAATCCACGTTCAGACTCTAATGTGGACCAAAAAAAGGCATGTCTTGGCTCAGTTGATGTGAACTCTGGTGTAGTTTGAACACAGATGTGAATGCCAAGTGGACTGGAGACTGATTCAAAAGCAGGAAATAAACTATAGTGCAGGGTATTGTGGGTAAATGTAAGTAAAAGAAACATGAAAAATAAGCGCTAGTGAGAGAAATTGCTTGTGCTGTTTTACAAAGACAAAAGAAAAATCCTACAAACACTAAAATATGGAGAAAACCCCAGATATATCAGACATATATATATATATAAAATACATACATAGCTACACTTGTGTGCAGCTGTGATCCTTGAATTATTGCGGTCGATGATTTATGTTCGTGTGAGTTCATTAGTGCAGCTAGTGATGTTTGAGTTTGAGTTTCTGGAGTCCATTAGGAGAACATTATGCACCAGTAGTTCAAAGCTCAGGAGTGTCTTAGTGAGCGAAGTTCCTCAAGTGTGGATAATCACATCACCTGCCTCTCCAGGAGTGATGCTCATGGGGAAAAGGACATGGAGCCTGTTGTTCTTCCATCTCCTCGCTCTCTGTACCTCCCTCTTCCTCTCTGAGTGGTATATCTCCTCTTATCTTACCATCTTTTTTCTCACAAGTTCATTTCTTTCTTACTCTTCCCTTCTCTTTTAGGTGCATTCATTCTTCACTCGTTCCCCCTCTCTCTCTCGCTCTGTGTCTCTCATGCTCTTAGGTCCGCTGCACAGCAGCCTCTAAATTATTCACATCAGAACACTTTGCATCTTCTGTGCTGTTCCGCTCCATCCGTCCAGAATTTTTCCTGTCTCACATGGTTGTCTGTCTACGTGTGACAATGCGCATGTGTTAGTGCATCTATTTAAAACTGGATTGTAAGCGCGAACGCTTGGCTTCCGTGTTTACATCTGTGTGCGCTTTTCTTTCCCCCATCTCTCTTGCTTTAAACTGCAGCTCACTCATCATCTGTCTCTTTCTTTATCAAGAACCTAACCACTCAAGCACACACACATACACAAACGTGTCCTCAATCTCAGACAGTCCGTCTTTATGTAGTGATTAGCCTCTTTCTGTTCCTCTGAGGAGTCATTGTGTTGTGGATGAATAAGAGGACACCTGGGAGCTGCTAATAGTCCCTGATAGACTGTCAGTCGAAATGTCAGTTGCAAAGCACACACACACACACACACACACACTTGGACACACACACACACGTGTGCACGCATGCAGATTCGCACAGGATGCTCACTAAAACACGCACTCCACTTGTGTCAGTCATGTGTCCTGAGGTCCCCCCTGGCTCTTTAAAGACACAGCTCCAGTGACTGAGTGGCTGACGGGAGGGATCCAGTGTAAAGGTCAGCTGGCTTAATTACTGATGATTACAACCAGACTAATTGAAATCCTGGCTCTCAGTAAATGGCTCTGATTGGCAACGGCTGAAATAATAATGAAGCTTGGAGCAATTTTTCGCTCAAATATCCCACTGCTCTGTAAGTCACCAATCAAATTCAAGAGTTGTCTGTTTGTCCGTGTGGATGTTTGATGACCTAATAAGACCCCAACTTTTTCAGGCACAACATCATCTGCTAGAACGAACGTTCACCTATGTGAAAAGCAACGTCCGTGTTGGGATGTTGGCTGTGTTTACTCGCATGATGGTCACTCAGAGAGAAAATTAGAAGAGGCACAACGCCTCAAACATTTTCTCAAAGTGGAAGCCTGATGCTCCACTGGCTTGCCTCCGTTCTGCCGACGGCGTTGCAGCTGCGAGGGTGAGCTCGACTGCTGCTTGTTCCTCGCAGGGCGCACGTGGAGTAGGCAGCTAGATCCTGCCCTCAAAACGCAAAATATTAGTAAAAACAGTTTTCTTGAAGCATGCAAAGGTCTGTCCTGAAACTCAGCATAGATGTTGTTTGTCACATTTTTTTTTTTTTTAATTGATGGGAGGAAAAAAACTGAGAAATCCACTGAGGCAACAACACTGGTTACCTCGACAGCTTGTTTGCCTTGAGGCCTCTCAGATTGTTGTTGTCATGTTTCATTTCAAACAAAAGGAAAGAAAAGAAGACGAGATGACGTTGACACACACACACGCAAGAATACTGAAGCAGCTACACAAACTCAACAAAAGCAGATGCCATTTTCAGAGTAAAAGCCAAAATAAAAATAAAAATAGCTTCTTGTTTAACACTAATTACATGCCTAAGTTCAGCCTCCGTAGGCAACATTCAGCTCTATGGATTTTCAGATTTGAAATAATTGCCCAGGCTATTTCATTTTAAGCAAAATGAAATATGCAATTTTTTTTTACTTTTTTGCATGAGTCCCATGGAATGTAATATTGTATTGGTTTGTCTGAGAAAAGGTTTGCTCGTTCTTGAAAGACCAGAGTTTCAATGCAGTCCTCCAGGCAGATGATACCAACATGTGTACGGAGTAAGATTTTAGTCTTGCATGATGAATAGTGTTCACACATCATTTCTCACGATTGTGGGACATGATGTCCCTCAAATTAGATTAGAAACTGGAAACTGTGGAAGAGGTAGCTTTATCCAAATAAAACATTGTCGTGTGGAAGTTTGTAGAAGGTATAAATTTTCGCCCAGATGTCAGATATACACCATTTTTCTCATTTTGTCCAGGACACCATGACTTTTTATGCGGCCCTCTAGAGTCTAGAGTGCCTTGAAAATAATACTTTCAAGATAACAGTTGTGTGCTTAAATGTTTTATGTCAATAAAGACGCTCAATACTGTGTCATTTCAAGAAGTGCTAACAGAATGCAGCTAATTATAAATATAAACAGTTTATTAATGGGTAGTTTTGTCAATACTTTCAGCCGTATCTTCCCTTCGAGGTCATCCATGACCTTTATTTGGCCCAAAATGAAAATGAGTTTGACGCCATTGTTTTAAGTCAATATTCCTTATTAGGAATTTATGTCTCCAGTATCTTACAGCTGTGAACTGGATAGAAAAATGTTTCTCAGTGCAATTCATTGCCTTCACTTAATTAGTAAATGGTGTCCAGCTGAGTGTAAATTAATCTCCAGCTGTTCAGTGAGGATTGTAGAGGTTTGTTAGAGAATGTTATTACATCATAAAGACCAAGAAACAAAACAGACAAACCAGAGAGAAATTTGAGGAGATGTTAGGTTTTGAATATCTCTTTGCGCTCTGTTCAATCCTTTATCTAAAAATGAAAAAGTGTAGCAGGGGTACAAAGCATTCAAGCTGTCTACCTAAATTGGCAGCATGGGCAACGAGAGCATTAATCGAAGAAACGGCAAGAAAGCCCATAATAACGGTGGAGCGGCTGCAAAGACCCGACGTTCATATGGTGCTTATTCACAACAGGGATAAGACGTTCCTGTCAGATTGCACCAAAATATAAGTTTTTGCCCTACATGCAGAAAGGTAATGTGGTGGTGGCAGGATTATGATGTGGGGAGGTGTTTCTTTCAGCATTCACAGTAGACAGGCAACTCTTCTACACAGCACAGCACATGTCATTACTGGAAGAGAAAATGTGAGTTTATCAGATGCCTCCCAGTTGATGTGATTGAACTTGTGCTGTTTTGCTAAGAAGATTGGGTCAAAATTTTGATTTACCCTTTTCCTTCACATGCACTTGCTCTATTGCATCAAAAAATATTAAATATATTGTATGACAAAAGTTTAAACTGAACAGTGTAAGGGGTGTAAATACTTTAACAAGGCACAGTATGTTTGGTGCTGTTGCGGCTCTGATGAAAGAGGCAGTTCATACTTTAGACCCTGTGACTGAAACACTAGAGTTTTACATGCAGTCCTCCGGGCAGATGATGACACTAAGCCAGAGCTGTGTGTGTGTGTGTGTGTGGAATACATTTTTAGTCTTGCATAACATAACTGTGACACTATTCTCTCACCATAAATGAAACACAAGCAGGTTCCCATAAATTTCCTTTTAATGACTCCTTACCCCGTTTTAGCTGAGAGTCTCTTCCCCTCAATAGCGACTTCCCTCGCTGAATAAGAGGAGGTCAAATAAATTACAATCCCCAGCCAATTCTCTGAGCAGCTGTGTTTTACATGTGATAATGTTGGGTGCATTGTTGAACCTTGAACACTTTTAGATTTGTCAGCCCACATCAGGTTAACTTCAGCACAAAAGAACCGAAGAGAACCCCTTTCTGCTGCGTCTGGGGATAAAAACGTGCTGCTGCTGCTGCTGCTGCTGCTGCTGGAGGAACTTTGCTGTCTGTGTCAAAATAAAGTCGTAATCAGCTGCGCCTGTACTCCTCAAATCAGAGCACTGCGATTGTGTTCTGAAATTTTTAATCCCAAAAACGTGAAGGTGAGCTCCTGACACTAAACCAGGAATTTCATAAGTGAGCATATAGATGCCGTAATTAGCTGTGAATAATTCTGCGAAAGGTGTACGTCAGGACACATCTTCGTTGGCAGGCCTTCACGCCTCTCTGCAAGCAGATCCATACTGGCAGCTCCGTTAGCGCATGGGTACAAGTGGCAGAGGGAGTAGCATTCCGACTATTCGCACCCTCATTGTTCAGTTCAGTGTCCCACCCCAGGTAGATGAAATAGAATGCATTATTCCTGCCTACAAGGGGCCTTGCTTTGAAGTAAGCATTTGCATAATGAAAGTAGAAAGAATCAGGATTGTTATGCTGTTTAAATCCCTCGTGCTCTCTCTCCCTCTTTCTATTTCATTTGTGTTCCCTCCCGTTTTCCTTTCTGCCACTCTTTCATTGTCCCAGTCTATTCTCATCTTCGTCCATTTTTTTTAATATTCTTTTGCCACCCCTACACGGCCTCCCCTCGTTCACCTTCTCTCCCTCAGACAAACTCGCTCACACAAACACCTTCTCGTCTTGTTCTTTTAGTTTATCATATCCATGTTTCCATTTGTCAGCCTGTTGTGATTGATTGAAACCGGAGCTGTTAAAAGGCCACACACCCGCCCGTCGATGCCGGCGTCTCGCGAGCCATCGGCCATGGTTCGATGAGCCACTGCCAGAATTAGCATCTCCTTGGTGAGATTCAGCGCTAGGATTTCCCGTTAATGAGCTTGTGTGTGGTGGAGAGGGGTAGAGTCACCAGGGATTCTGGAGAAAATGGGGGGGAAGGGTAAACTGCTCCTTTAGATCAAATACAGCTTCAACACTCATTCTTTGCTCATTTTACTGTGTCAGTCAATATGTGTGACTCAAGAAGCTGATTTTTATTTATTTATTTTTTTCAAAAGTTATGATTGTGTTTGCGCTGTATTCATTTCATTCCAAATTGTGATACATCTTTTCTTTCCTACTAACTTCCCTCATCTTTGATCCTCAATACTCCTTAGACTCCACAGTTACCTATCCCCACTTAAACCTCCCTCTGCAGGTGAGTAAAGTTGGCCCGCCACCTTTGATTTTCTGTATCGACGTGCAGTGGCTCTGCAGATTTAATTGCCACCGATACCTATGAATTCACATTTGATTCACCCTCCCTAAAGGAATTGCGAGTCTCCGCGGGCACGTCTTTATTGGACGTGCCTGTTTGATTTTTTTTTTTTTTTTTTTTTTTTGTGAGGTGAACTTCGAGAGATTCGACAGAGCTTCTAAAAAGAGCAGCTCATTTGTTGCTGATTCCCAGCAGAATGGAGAATTGATTTTCACTTGATTTTTATTCGCGCAGCAGTAGCCTAAAGCTTTAGTGAGTTTTGTCAGGTAGAGTAAAATGTTACCCATTCCGTTGGACCGTGCAGTCTTGCTTCTTGTCTCCAGCCTGATGCAACATATATTCAGGCATCAGTGGAATGTAAAACCAACTCTTGCATTTTTTTTTCTTCTTCCTGGTACGTGGTGGGGTGTCAAATTGTTGCTTTTGCTGAGTCTCCTGAAGCTTCAAGTATCATATTGTCATTCATAGATTTTCATATCGCTTTCACAACAGCCAACTTAATCCTGAGATAAAGCCTCTTTTTGAAACTGTGATAATGTGCATTAGCAGGCCTCATTTATCAACGTCTTTTATAGATTTGGGCATATTATGATCGTATGATTATGTGTGTGTACTGACTAATCCCAGCATTTGAACTGTCAGGTGATACAGCCAAAGTGTAAAGTGATTATAATTTACAAACCAAAGCTTTACTTATTTATAGTATTAGAGGCCTCAGCTACAGAATTAGAGACGCAGATAAACGGAAGATTTTAAAGTTACAGCATTACAACAGATTATTGACAAAGTAAAAGAAAAATGTTTTTTATGCTCAAAACAATTATTTATCAGCCTATGAATAAAAGTTCTACAAGATATTTTGTTTGACAGCCCCCAGAACCATATGAATCCATCAAGCATCACATTAAGCTGTTTTTTTAGTGATTTATTGTGTTGCACTGCACAGCCCAAAGTTGTACTAAGCACAGTATTTCAGGCATACACAGCATCTAAATCCAAGCCGGGCCCATCCTGTCTTCAAGTCGCCAGGTGGAAGCGCTTCACAGAGGAGCAGAACCTGAACAGTTACGACCTTGGAGTACCAAAGGCTTATTTCCTTTAAGCGCAGTTCTAAATGTAGGCATAACTCCTTTTGAAAAGTCTTGGAAGAGGAAATGGATCTAAAAGCCTCTGATCGCTCTGCATAACAAAATCTATTCAGTCTAGGCAACTGCTCATGAAAGAGCCACATCCTGACAGATGTTTTAAATTTCTTTGCGAGCTCGTCATGCTGTGGATCTTGTGTTATTTGTTTTGCATAAACGGTGAGCAAATAACTACACACGCATTTGATATTCATATGGTTTTATATATATATATATATATATATATTATTTTTTTAAGTTGAACAGCTGTCTTTCTGAGAAACTCTGAGCTCAGTAACATCTGGTTAAAAATATTTGCTTCTCCAGAAGATGTAGTGTTTTTCACCTCCTGAAATGAACATGGCACTGACTGTACATGTGTTTGATAAACAGGGGCATCGAGTGCTAATGGGTTTCATTTTATTTAGTTATTTATTAGATATAATTAAGTTTTCTCTGTTGTGTGCGCACCATATGCTCCATTGACTCAGTGACCTTTCAATCTACAGCCTGTGCTTTGCAGGGCAGATGAGAATGGGTCACTGCACTCATCTGTAAGTAGTTCTTCCTAATCCTCATAGATCAGGATGTTCTGCTGGCTTGTAAAAAAAAAAAAAAAAGTGGCACACTAGATGTGCTTATTTGTGAGTAAACATGGTCCAGTTTGAGACTCTCACGCTACAACAATCTTGAGCAAAAGCGACAGTTTCTTGGCGTCACTGTGTTTACAAAAAAGAAGAAAATAATCTACCAAATGTTTGAATTCTTTTTTATTTTGCAGCATAAAAGCAACAATTCTTACTTTGGCTGCCAAAATTATATATTATTAAATATGTTATATAAAATACTACGGTACTTATTGTTGTTGTTGACATATGAACATAAACAAACCTACAAGCGCCTCTTCATTTAAAACCCTCCATGTGATTTAATGTGCAGAATTTTATACATTTTATCATTGGGCCTTTGAGTTTAGTTTTTAATCTGAGTCCATAGTTGTATATGCGGTTTGTTTTTGATATTTGGCTCTTTGCTTTTGTTTTGCTTTTGCTAAACCCAGTTTTTATGGGTTTAGCTGTGTTTGGTTTTGAGATAGTTTCCTTTATTTTATTGCCATATCAGTACTCACCCATCCCTAAAAGGTGTCCATCACCACAATAGACACTTATTTGTTATTCTGCTTTTTGTGTAGCAGCACAAGTGCATCAGACTCATATTAGCTGAGAATTAGTCAGGATATCTGCTCCTGTAGCCAGACTGTTGTCATTGTCTCGCAGCTTGCTAGTTTAAGTTTTAAAACAGTGTCAAAATACTTAATAAGAGTGATGCAAGGTTCTCTGCTGGTCATGGAATAACAGCATATGAGTTTTTCACAAATGGAAATATTTTCAAACAAGTGAAAAAAAAGCTGATTTTTTTTTTTACAGTTTTGAAGCTACACTGTTAAACCTTTAAACGTTTACCTATTCAATGCAGGAGAAATCTAGTACCCCTGACTACTGACCAGACTTTATTGATTGATATGTGGCTACTGCATAGTCATTTCAGTAAAGTAAGCCCATTCTTGCCTTCATGACATCAGTCTTATATGATTTAAGCTTTGTGCTGAAGGCACCTTTCTTTAAAGACAGTATAATGAGGTCATGAATTGATAGACATGGTCAGCAATATTTGTTAGGAAGGCTTTGGAGGTTTTAAATAATGCTCAGTTTGTACTAAGGGAAATGCCCCATGAATATATATGTGAAACATTATTTGACATTCCTGCCAATGTTGATTTTTAAAGGGTACACAGTGGGATTAATATGAGTTTAAATTCTAACCCTTTTCATTAAATGCAACAGCTAAAGGCATGGCTCATTAGATCAGGCCACATTTATTCAGTCATCTGATGAATGAACCTCTGTCCTCTGCTGCCTCTGCTTTTTGTTTTAAAGCTACCAGGATCTGTCTACAGTAGAATTTGTTGCCTGTTTTATCCATCCTTAGATGATCTTTTACAGATGTGATAATCTGCAGTTTGCCTGTTCAATCAGTACATAAGTTCTCTTATGATTATATAATATTTATTCAAAGAGAACCAAAACTTAAGTCCAGTTTTATTTATTTATTTTTTCTTTGGCTTACTCATTAAACTTTGAAAATTAAAAATTACTTCGCAATGTTCTGAACTTGCCAGACACTTCCCCCAAACTTACATTGCATGAACTTATTTGGCCTGTAACGTGTACCCACTCGTGTGAAATGGTTTGAATTTTACTGATGTGTTCTGCCAGGTTCTATGTATGACTTGTGTTGTTAATCTTTTGCAGAGGATCAACTGCCCCCAGGGTTTCCCACCATTGATATGGGTCCACAGCTAAAAGTGGTGGAACGCTCACGGACCGCCACTATGCTCTGTGCTGCGAGCGGCAATCCTGACCCAGATATTACCTGGTTCAAGGATTTCCTACCAGTCAACACAACCGATAATCACGGTCGAATCAAGCAGCTCCGCTCAGGTAACCACTAATTTTTACCCGTCCTTTGAATCCCTGCTTTCATTTCTACCTGTAGATTTGTCTCTCCCAAAGTTCTTTTATCTCCCCTCCTATCCCTAATCTATTTTATCCTCAGAACCCTTTTTTTATTATTTCCAGCTCCAACAGAGTTCCTTTATGTTCTGACTCACATTTAACCAATTTCTTACAACGCTTCCACCCTCCTCCTGCTGCAGTCTCTGGCTGTGTTTTTCAGCTGCCTTTCTCTGCCGCTGGCGTATTCTGAGCTTGCTGTGTATGGTTACCAACCCCTTAAAACTGTTCAAACCCTTTTTAAAGTAAACTCCAGACTTTTCTCCAAACTGTCTGAGGACTTCCTGTACAAATCCCCATCACAAAAAACAAAATCAAACTCCTGAAATGTCCCCGAGAAGTAGCAGCAGGCTACTGATCTCTAATCAAAGTTGAACAAATGTTCCTGCTGTCAACATTCGCAGCACAACCAAGTGATGGTGGCATGTACATAAAGGAATATCCTCTCTTGATAAAGCCCACTGCTGTGACTAAAGACTCAAATTTATTTTTTTTTTTCTTCATGTCTTGCTAAGTATGCCTGTTGTCGAAGTGAAATTGACTTCCTGAAACTGTGCTCATGTAATTTATGGAAATATGTACCAAATTCAACCAATTTTATTATGGATAATAACTGCAGTCAGGCAGGCTAAACCTTTTCCATGTGTTGTGTTTGATAGCCACAGTAGTGTGTAAAATCCCAAATCCTGTTCCTCCTCAGTTCTCCCTCTTGCCTTCAGGGGCCCAACTCTTTACCCAAAACCCATTATCTTGTAAACGGAGGGCCAAATTTCTGGCGTCATTATGGAAACCAACCTCTTTTGTTTTTCTCCTTGTTTAATATAATCATCATTGTTAATCATTTAGCTTTTTATAGAGCCTTGCAAATGTATTCATACCCCTTGACGTTTATCTCATTTTGTCATGTTTCAATCAGAAACTGCAACATGTTTTACTGAGATTTTATGTGACAGAGACCAGCAAAGTCACGTACTTTGTTCACGTGAGAGGAAAAGGACAAATGGTTATCATTTATTTAGAGCAAGAAACTCTGAAAAGAGCACTGTACGTACTGCGCTCCGAGGCTTTGACTCTACAGGCACTTTAGCAAAAACTCCAGGGTCATGTCAAGGAGTTCCACTTGATTTTATTCAACAAAATTTAAGGTGATGACAACATGGCGCTTTGGGGGCGTTTTTCTTTGGCCAAAACAGAGAACTGGTCAGAGCGGAGGTGGACATCCCAGCAGGATGAAACAAACATGCAACCAGAGCTACAATGGAATGCTTTAGAGGTTAGCTTGAGTCCAGTCAAAGTCTAGACCAAAAACAAACAGCGACTATGTGGCAAGACTTAAAAACTGAATTCTAAGATCTGAGCTTGAGTTAATTTCCAAAGAGGTCAACAAAATTTGGCTTCTGTGGTTTAAAGTTAGTAGAGGCGTACCAGAATAAAACTGTAACTGCATTGTAAGGTGGTTTATTAAATACATTTCATGAGCTTTTATTTATTTTACACATTAAATGTAATTCAATACGCAGAGGTTTGTTGTTTTAGAATGACAAAATGTAAAAAAAAAATTTTTTAAAAGTCCAAGGGGTATGAATGATTTTTTTTTTTTTTTTTTTGCGAGACACTGAGTATTGTTAACAATGTTAAATGTAAAATCATTAATATGTTAGATTAATTTCTTGTATGTTCTAATTTGTGAAAAGCTAAAACAAAAAAAATGACTTTTAATATTTCCTTCACTATAAAGTTGTATGTAGTGACGTTCTGTGGAGCTCCAATAAGGTGTTTCATCTAAGTCAAGACGTCTTTGTAACCAGTGGTCCGATTATAATGCCCTTTCTATGCTGTTCTTTTCTCTTTGTATCTTTTTAACTACAGAGTCCTTTGGTAAGTGCTTCTGTTCCGAGGCCCACACCCTCACTGTCCACTTTTCTATTTACTGCTCACTAATGTTGCTACTGTCGCTGCTGCTGCTCACCTTTTATTACACTTACTGCACTGTTATTAAAATGCATGGCATGCATTTTACTAACGATCACACACTATAAAAACAGAAAGCGCAGAAGTGCATACACACACACTTACAGTAGTTCTACCCTTTTCTAAAGTTTGAATGGTATGAACATAAATAAACATAGGAGCTCTTGTGCATACACACACACACACACACACACACACACACACACACAGATATTTGTCTCTGTCAACTTAGATATAGCTGAGTCCCCACCCTCCACCTTGCACCTACAGCTTTTCCACACCCAAAGAACTTCAGCTTTCTCCTCACACTCACCTATTTACTTTTCCAGCTGTTCACTAATTCAATGATTCTTTCTCTCACTCAGTCACTCACTCTTTCATCCACTCACCCACTTAATCTTTCCGCTCTGTTGTATAGGGTTACCAGTCAATAAGCCAGACAGAAGATGGGTATGCCAGTGGTGGAGCCAGAAAAAAAATAAAAAATCAATCCATGTTGGCCAGGTTTTCAGACTGCCAGGCATTTACTGCTCAGTGTGGGATGCACATAAAATAAGCTTGTTCAGATTTGAGTTTAGAGAAGTTAGTTTGGGTCGGGGCAAATATAGGCTTACTTTTTTATCGCAGATTAAAAACATCACAATGTTTTACTGAGAGAAAATCCACTTTTCAATATTTTTTTTGAATGCATTTTTATTTAATTTTGTATTCAGCATTTAGTTTTAATCTTTTTAGACAATACGTTGCCAAAAGGTCTACAGGCAGGCATTGAAAATTATCTATCTGTTCTAAAATAGGGATGGCCTTAATTATCATATTACTGACTCTTGCAGCAAATGACTTTTGAATTGAAAATGAACATTATGCTTAATTTAATAGGCTCCCAGGTTAGTAGTTGTACTAACAAAATAGCCTAGTGTTACAGGCTATAAAATAGAAAAGCAAAAAGGTTAATAGATCAACATAGGCCAATCTAAGATTAGTGTTTCTTGATAAACCTGAGCAAAAAGACCATATCATTATATGGTGTTTTTGTATGATAAACCTCAAATGTAGAACAAATTATGACTGAGGCACAACTAAAAACTTTTAAAACTTCTAAAATAACATCACTATTACATTGCTTTATACAACAAGACAAAACTTTGCCTTTGGCAATCAGAGTTTAAAATCGCAGAAACTTTATGGCAGAATTTATTTGTGGTTTTAAAATGTCGTCTTTTTACCATGTGGCTCTTCACTTGCTTTAGCTAAAGTGAAGACCATTCGTCAGAAACAAAATGTCATCCAGCCCTGCCTTGGATCTGCTTCAGCTGAAGTTTCTGTTGTAAAAAAGTTTGCATGTCTCGGTTATAGTAATAAAACTAGATTACAATACAAATCTCCTCTGTCTTCATTCAGGCACGGAGGTAAGGCTGGTAAAACAATCCAGTCAATAAAAAAAGTTAAAGCTTCCTACTCAACCTTTTTCCATTTAATGACTTTTATGGAAAAATCTAGGAAGCAAATATGGAGTCCATAATATATTTCTATACTCTAATTTGCGATAGACTGAGAAGTAAATCATGAAAAATAATTTAGCTTTGACTGTGAATGAATTAAAATTAAAATTAGTTTAATGAACGATTGGAGCATAAAAAACCCCATACAATTCAACTATTGGAGAGTGGATTTTTTTTTCTTGTGTTTCTGTTAAATTCATACAGATATTTACATATTGTTTGGCTTTCAGGTTTAAATCTTACTTTGATAACCTTTTTTTTTTTTTTTACAAGAGCAGTGTAAACCTCAGGGCCAGAAAGTACTTCCTACTCCTAGAGCCACATGTGCCCTGCTGCAAATCAATGAAGCCAATCAATAACCAATCCCCTTGTAGCTCTGTCACTGTCTCTCACTCTATCTAAAACCTGCTTTTCTCTTCTCAGGCTTATTCTGTCTTTACTTATTCTGTCTTTTTCCTTTATGCCTCCACTTTCTCTTACTGTCTAGGATCAGTATTTTAAGTCTTCCTCTCTAATTTGATTTTTCTCCTTTAACAAGTTACCCCCCATACTCCCAAAGTCCCCTCCTCCCCTGTCCCCGTCTCCCTTTTTGTGGTACTAACATTTTCTTCTTCTTCTCCTTCTCTAATCTCGTGCATTCATTGCCCACTCAGGTGGCACGCCCATACGAGGTAAGACTGCTGCGTGGACCAACATGACAGAGTGGCCTAATTCCTTTGCAACCCCTGCTTCCAACTTGTCTTGCAGATCTGAATAGCAGCCCTTGGTGGGTTCATGAATGTGGGGGGTTATATACTCTGCTCTATTGACAAAACTTGCCAAACTGCTTCAGATCTGCAGGAGGTACAAGAGGAGTAATTGGAGTTGAGCAATAAATAACATCATTAATGCTGTAACTGTCACCGACTCTCTTCTCATCTGCCATCCTCGTCTCATATTTTCCCACCTCACCCTCGGTGTTCAGTCCTTAACAGAGACATTCATCACTTCCATCATGTTTCCTCTTTGTATCCATCAGTTTAAAACCCCTTACCATTCCGACTGTCACCCGCACACCATTTTCTGAGCAACTTGCTGTGTATGAGTACGGTTGGCGAGTTTGGGTATGCCTTCACTGTATGGACAAAACAGGATACAACTAAAAGAGCGACAAACAAAACGGCTTTAAGCATTTAGTGATATGTTGCATTCAAAACATGCAGGTTTTGTAATGCCTTTACGTCAACAAAACAGTTGTGTTTGGTATTTTGCTTGTAGTCGTTTTAGTTCTTAGTAGCATTAGGGCACAGTGTGTTTTCTCATTAATAAGGCCTTCACTTCCTCGACGCAGTGATCTGGGGTTCAGCTCCAAACCTCAGGATCATGCAGTGCCATGTTTTTCTTTCTCTGGCCCCTTAGCTGTGAACTGATGTCACTGATAGTAAAGGCAAGCATGTCTGGAGGTCTGCTAAGGTTGTTTTGGTATTATTGTCATTGTATAGAGACTTCTACATTAGTCAAAAGAACGAAAAAAAAAACAGGGTAAATTTAAAGCAGCTCTCAGTCCATTTTTAGTACACAGAGTCCAAATATTTTAGCCATGAATCTGGATTTTCATTCTCCGGAATGGGAAGGGGTTAACTTCATGAAATCTTCAGCATGTTAAATGTTTTCGATAGAGCATGGAGTGTTTACAAGCTTGATTTATTTCTGCATTGCATAGTTTGAGGTGACAAAGAAAAGGATTGTTACATCTTTTTAAGTTTGTTTCCTCTTTTTTATGACTCGATTATTTTCTCAGTTTTTTTTGTTTTGTTTTTTACAAGAGTCTTGACCCAATCTTGAACCGGTGTGTCCTTCTACCTTGTCTATATTTGCCCAATCAAACGTCTCTGTTTTGTTTTCCGTCCCAGCTGTTATTCACTCTGCCTGAAGAGTCCAGATGGCAAAGACTCAGACACACATTAGTGTATTCACACATCAGCTCGCACACACACGCGCGCGCACACACACATACACACACACACACACACACACACATCTTCATGGCTTTTTACCATCACCTCCTTTCTTCTCCTCCATTATGAAAATAAAAAGCCCCAAACGACCACTTTTTTGATAAAGTTTTTTCTGGGCGCTTTTTTTTGCCTTTCCACACCATCTTTAAAAGAACCTCTGGTTGACTTTTTTTGACGGTTTTTCTATTTTCAGGGAGCGAGAAAGCATCGGTCCCTTCCCAAGGCTTTGCGTATGTCGTTTTTTTTAATCTGTTGGCCTTGATGGAGCTCGATTAATGTCTTTACCTCCTTACTAACTGGGTGTGTTTTTAAACTGACATCAATCACACTCCTGATCCCTCTGGTGGATCCGTTTTGGGATATCTGATTGCTACTGCAATACCTTTGCAGATGTTATCCTTGTAAACTGATTTGCTCCACAATATAACTTAATCTCAGTTTTCAGAAGATTTTTTTTTTTTTTTTTTGGAAAATACTTTATTGGTGACGATTTTTGGACATATTTTGACAACATTGTTTATGTGTTTCTGTCTTGCATGGAGACAACAATCTCTATGTTTTTATAGGGTTTGTGTCCCCTTATTTTGGCTTTTTGTTCTCATTTCTACATCAGCAAGGTGATGCTTATTTTGGGGCAGATTCTTGCTGAAAATGATAAAAACTTGTGAATGACAGTTGTGGCTCCCTTTGTAGCCCTTGAAAAAAGTTCAGCTCATTTTGTGGAAACTGCCTCCAGTGTCATTTTTTTTTTTTTTTATATTTGAAAACTTAAACGCCATTTTCATGTTTAGTTTTCTTAGACACCTACATGTCTTCCGCTGCTGTGTAATTGCTATTTTTATCTTCTCTGTGTTCTGCCCTCTCTCTCTCTCTCTCTCTCTGGTGCTCCATCCATCCAGGTGCCCTACAGATAGAGATGAGTGAGGAATTGGACCAGGGGAAGTATGAGTGTGTTGCCACCAACAGCTTTGGGACACGCTACTCCACTCCAGCAAACCTGTATGTCAGAGGTAAGTCGAAGCCGTCTCCAACATCTGTTCACCACCAAATATATATATATAAAAAAACAAAAAACATATTTTTAGAAAGAAGGTTGACATGTTTGAGGAACATTGGTATTGTGCTTGTAACAATGCATAATACCGTGCACAATAATGTGCTGTGACTCGTCAGACTGGTCACAGAGAAAGTTGTGGAGAAGTTTAAATCAGGATGAGGCTCTAAAACAAGCTTAGAGCATCTCTTCTCTGCTCAAGATGAAACCAAAATGTAGATCTGTGTGAAAGGAAACTAACACTACACATAAACCTAACACGTCATCAAATGTAGCTGCATCATTTTCTGGAGATGCTGGTCAAAGCTGATAGGGAGAAAGTTTCAGTGTTGAGACTAGGGCTGAGGTGTACCGTTCACCAGGACAACAACCTTGAACATGTGGCCAGAGCAACAACAGAATGGTTTAAATCAGAGCATATTCATGTGACCCAGTCAAAATTCAGACCTTATCTGAGGATCTGTGATGAGGTCTCAAAATTGAAGTTCACAGAAACTCTTCATCCAATTTAACTGAGCTGGAGGGTAGCAGTCTCGAGATGTGAAAATGACGCAGAGACACATCTTGCTTTCTACGATCAGAGGGAAAGGTGATCCTACCATTTATAAACGTAGAGGAGCTGAATCCAAATACATGCCTTTCTTTTCTGATTCAAATAAAATCTCAGTAAAACACGTGAAATATGGCGGCTGTAACATAACAACAACAAAAATTACCAGTTATAAATACTTAATGTGATCTGACACTACTGTTGCCTACAGATTTTGAATTCACTAAATATTTTATTCATAAACAGGGCTACGTTTAAAGCAGTAGCTGAGATCAGTTTTGTTTCAAACCATTAATCTGCTCTGCCCTGGCTTCTTAGCCTTTAGACCTCAGAAGAAAATCCAGATCATCGTCCAGTTAGAACTCGTGTTTCCTCCCCAATTCTGACAGGCGTCTCACTTCCTCGGGCGCCGTCAGCCTCCCTGCTCCCTCGACACGCTCACACGTGCACCCGCCAAATGTTTGAATCTTGGAGACAATTTTATTCCTGGGGCTTTCTGCTCTTTTGTCTGCCCACCCTGGTTAAAAGAGAGAAAAAAAACAAAACAGAGGGGGCATTTACACAGTGTAGCACGCATTGGCAAATCTAGCATTGCTTCTGGGTAAAACAAACAAAAAAGAAACACACACACACACACATTGAAGTGGGGTACACACATGTATCAACTATGTATGTAACAAAGAGCAGAGAAACGGTGCAGAGTCAGTGATGTGTGTCTAACAGTGCTTGCAAGGCCGGTAAAACCTTGCAGCGGTGCTCAGGGAGTGTTTGACAGGCGGTCTGTGGAGACAGCTGGCAGTGCCTTAAACTGGAAGGCTTTTCACCAACATCAACCATCTAATATACGGCTCTGTTTATGTTCTCTTTCTCCTCTCCTCGTTTCTTTTCCTCCTTGTTCTCTCGCCCTTTCTCTTGTCTTCTATACTTTACTTGTTTTCTCTTGCCGTCTTGTCTGATATTTCCTGTTTTCCTGTCTTTTCTACTTCCTCCACCGCCTCCCTCTGCAGAGCTGCGAGAAGGTTGGTACAGTAATGACTGTGAGGCTCGTTTGAGGTTCTCCCAACTTTTTTTTTTTTTTTTCTTCAACAAAACATCCATTAGTGTTTTGCAGGCATCGGGGGTTCAAATCAGCTAGTTAAAAAAAAAAAAGAAAGAAAAAGATCTTTTCCTTTGTGTGCATGTATTTGCTGTGACTTTTTTGTATATTTTTTGATGCAGTTCATAAAACATTAAGCAGCGTGCACTTTCATTGGCATTAATAAAACATTTTCATATCACATGAACCCCACCAACAATGTCCTTTCTGTATGCTTGCAGTTTATTCTAAATCCTGTGAAAGATTCATTTAATCCCTGATTGTTGTTGTTGTTCTTTCTGCTAAGTCTTTGAATTCTAATCGCGTCCCTCCTCTCGCCTTCCTGCCCTCGTCGTCGTTTATTTTAGTACGTCGCGTCCCCCCTCGCTTCTCCATTCCCCCTGCCGACAGCGAAATCATGCCTGGGGGGAACGTCAACATCACCTGCGTGGCGGTCGGCTCGCCCATGCCGTACGTGAAGTGGATGCTGGGAGCGGAAGACTTGACGCCCGAGGACGACATGCCCATTGGACGCAACGTCCTGGAGCTGACTGACGTGCGCCAGTCCAACAACTACACCTGCGTTGCCATGTCCACGCTCGGTGTGATCGAGGCGATGGCGCAGATTATTGTGAAAGGTGAGTTCTATGTATGGAATATAAACGAGAAAATGAATAATGAAGACAGTGAGTCTATAATTTAACTTGTAAAGCTTTGTGTGTTTGGACCATAAGTCGTTTTTACTGCAAATTTAAAGTGTTTCTCTGGGACACTAAAGTAAAATAAGAAAAACACAAATCTAAAGAGTACACCTTAAACTTTTTTTTACCTTTTGCCACACCTTCACTGTATTGTACTGTACACTGAGCTGCCACCACGTGATGTTTTGTTTGCTTAGGGTCATGCACTGCAAAAACACAACATCCTACTAAGTGTTTTATCTTTTCTCTTAGTGAACTTGAAATAAGACCAAACTAACTTAAAGTAACTTTTTAAAAAGATATGAGCTTGTTTTAAGTCAATAATTCTTGAATATTCATTTAAAATAATGTCAAATACCTGGCAGCTTTTTCTCTTATTAATTGGGAAAAATGCTTTGTGATTAAAAAAAATCTGCCAGTTTTCAAGAACTATTGACTTAAAACAAGGCTCTACCTCTTGCTGAAAAGCCACCATTGACTCGTTCACTAATGTTCTCTAAAACACCTCAGAGACATTCACAGAATAGCTGAAGTTTGGATGAACTTGATGTCTTCATGTTGGTGACCAGAATAATTTTGTTCACATTTGCCTTCCGTAATTTTAAATCAATTGGCAAAGACTGTGGCAATGTTACCATAGTGACTCTTCGTGTGCCTTGTCACGTAATTGTTTTGTAGATTTGAAATTTTCTCAAGTTTTAAGTGGTTGATGGGTGAGATTTTATTGCCTTTCCCTCCCTGCAGCCCTGCCAAAGGCTCCTGGTGCTCCTGTGGTGACAGAGAGAACTGCGACTAGCATTACTCTCACCTGGGATTCTGGAAACCCCGAACCAGTCTCCTACTACATCATCCAGGTGTGGAACAAACACTCACTCAACCACGTGTGCATCATTTTGCGCTCACAAACTGCAGAACTCTTTACTTGCGATGAAGATTTACAACAAAAAAAAATAACCCCTCTAAAATAGATATTTGGAAATATTTTCTTTTAGTTTTACACAGCCTCATTATTTCACCATATGTTCACCATAGGTCATTCCCTTAAAACAATAGAGGTTTTAGCATCTGTTAATTAAGTCAGAATTGGCGATGTATGCATTTTGATCTGATGAAAAGAGGTCTAACACAATGCGCAGATATAGTTAAAGTAAAAAAAATATATATACAACCAATAAATAAATAAATAAAGCCAAGGTGTCATACTTAAATGGAATAGCAAACTTGCAGAAAGAGAAATGTTTTATGAGGGTTTTTTTTTTTCCATTATTATTCATATTCCTGGGCTGAGTCGGTTTGATTAGGAAGCCTGTTCCAAAGCCTGGTGTCTAGAAAGCCCTGTCACATTTGTTTTTTGATTATAGTATGGACCAGAAAAGGTTTGTTTTAATGTCTTTTCAATTTTAAAAAGTGGCAAGGCCTCTTTGTAACACGATGTTTATGCCACAGGGAAACAGTCTTGTAAAATCTTAAACATAGTAATCAACTTATAAAAGTAAAAATTAAAACGTTGCCTCGGTTTTATTTGTCTTAGAGGAATTGTTGGGGGTAGCTGTCAATGTAATAAACAGAAAAGAAATAATTATTTCTTAAGGAAGGATTATCTTTCTCACTCTAACCATTGAACTAAATTTGAAAGTTTTATTTTTTTTATTTATTTTATTTTGTTTTAGAAATGTGTCATGTTAAATTTTTCTGCTGCAGTATAAAGGAAATTATGTTGAGGAATTTTATTTACCTTTAATAGGGGTTCCAATAATATACAATGACACACATCCACACAAAACACTGTTTGCACACATCGAGCCACAGAACTTCAGGAAGCAATAGTTTTTTGTTTTTTTTTTCTTTTATATATGATTGTAAACTGTTATTAACAGATCATTAAGCAGGGCTATAAAACAAAAGAGCCTCCGGCTGGTGATACACTTTTAAATTCTCAATTTGCTCAAATGGGATCCGCTGTCATGTGGCTGCTCTCCTCCCAGAAGCAGCAGCGAAATTAAATGTAGGAATAAAAAATAGCTCTGACTCAATACTCTGTTTATAAAAAAGCATGACAACCACACTCGGCATGTCGTGTCTCACATCTAGATATGTAGACTGAGATTTGGACTGAATTAGTAATCAAAGGATTGGGGTTTCGTAATTTCTACATATTTATTTATGCTATTAAGCAGGGACAGATTGTGTATGTGACTCCTCTTCTTTTCTTTTGATGTCTCCTGCTCGCTCCAGCATCGTGCCAAGGGTTCAGACGACCCTTACAAAGGGATAGACGGCATTGCCACAACGCGTTACAGCGTTGGCGGCCTCAGCCCGTACTCTCACTACGATTTCCGGGTCGCAGCCGTCAACACCATTGGCCAGGGTCCGTCCAGCGAGGTGGTGGAGGCTCGTACAGCGGAGCAGGCTCCCTCATCGCCTCCTCGGCAGGTAGGAGGACATCTTAAAGGGGTAGTTCGGGATTTCTGAAGTAAGGTTCTGTTAGACGTTTAAAAGTAGTTAATATCGTAGCTACTGCAGATAGGCACCTCTTGGCATCTTCATGTGCAGAGCTGCAGAAAAGTATTTGCCCTCTTACAGATTCCTTCTCTTTTTGGCTTTTTTGTGACACTGACATGTTTTATAAAAGCAAGCTAAGGTTTGTATCAGGCAAAATATTCATTTTCCTTTTATCTGAGCTACACAGACATGTACTTGCTGCTGTGCTTTGGATCATTGTCGTGCTGAATTACCCAGGTACGCTTCAGCTTAAGGTCTTAAACTGATGGCCCGACATTCTTAGGATTACAGTAACTCTTTTTCCTTTAGTCTTGGCCCCTTTTTAGACTAATCATTAGCCTCATTTTCTGGAATCTAAAATATGAAAACAACAAAACAGGAATAAAATGTGAAGTTTGGATTTTGTTTGCCTTTTCATCTTAAGCACCACAACGCTGAATCAAATGAGTCTGATTTCAAGTTTTAGAGTGTTGAATTGCTCAGCTGAAGGCTTTTTTTCTCCTGCAGGTCATAGGTCGGATGCTGAGTGCTACAACAGCAATGATTCATTGGGACGAGCCGGAGGAACCCAACGGTCAGGTGGTCGGTTACAGGGTGTACTACACCTCAGACAACACACTCCCAGTCAACCAGGTGTGTGGTTCTGCTCCATTTGAGTCAATAACTTTAAAATCTGACACTTTATTGGCAGCATTAAAACTGAGCACGCATGTGTTGCATTGATGCGTACAGTGGGAGAAGCAGATGGTCCGAGGCACCAATTTCATCACCATCCAGGATCTGACTCCTAACAAGACCTATTACATCCGAGTGCTGGCGTTTACCTCTGTAGGAGATGGACCTTTGTCACAGGATCTCCAAATTATAGCCAAGACTGGAGGTAAACTTAGAGAAACAACAAAACGACTCACTATGAAAAGCACATCGCCCCATAATTCTGGGAAAACACGACACATAAGTAGTCATATTTTCATTTCTTATTCCATTTCTTCTTCTTTTTAGTTCCATCTCAACCATTGGACTTCAAGGGGGAAGCCAAGTCTGAGACCAGTATCCTGTTGTCCTGGGTGGCCCCCTCGACCCAGGGCGGCCCAGACAGCCAAATCACTGGATACGAACTGGTGTATCGAAGGGTCGACGACACTGAAGAGGTAGGCACAGCATAAACGGATGGACTGGTACCGTGGACTGTTTACTTGGTGGCCGGACGGATGATAACATAAATATTAAAAGTGGATGTTTGAGTGGATGGAATGAAGAGCAGAGAGAAGACGACCTGACCTGAATGTTAAGAGCTTCCTCTTATCTGTGCGCCTCTTCAGAGGAAAGTGAGCTTCGAGCCAGCCACCTCCTACTTGCTGAAGAACCTGAAGCCCTTCTCCACCTACACCTTCCAGCTGGCCGCCAAGAGCAAAAATGGGATTGGAGCATACACCAACGAAGTGTCCATTGACACGCCACAGACACGTAGGTTTATCTGCGTGCACTACATGGTGTGAAAGTGTGTGGTTGAGATTGGATTTGAGAGAAGAGGGGAAAACAAGCTTCTGTTTTGACAATGCAAGGCTACTGAGCCAAAAAGGTGCTCAAAAACACCCAAGCTATAGACCTTTACAAAAGTATTGATGCTGCTTGGATTTTTCATGTTAAAATTAGGATACTTTGGGGGGATTTTTTTTGTTCCCCCTGAGTTAACACTTTGTAGAAAAAGCTTTCACAGCAGTGACAGCTGAAAGTCTTTTGGCGTATATCTCTCTATAACTTTTGACATCCAGAGACTAAAATCTTTGCCCATTCTTCTTGGTAAAATATCTCAATCGCAGATGTTGGACTGAATATTGGGCCATCTCTGAAAAGCAGTTTTCAAATCTGACTGTTAGATTTCCAATTATATTTAGCTCTGTACTTTGACTGGGCTCTTCTAGAATAGAATAGATACTCTATAGTCCCAGCTAGGACATTTTATTGGTGACTGAGCACATGAAATTGCTCATATACATCACCCCAGAAAGTAAAACAGAACGCTAGACAGATCCATCCAGATGTTCTCAAACGACAGACAATGTCAAGACAGAATTGGAGAGATACAGGCATCGATTTAAACATGCTTTCTTTTAAGATCATGAAAAGAGGTATTTTAAAACTACAAATGATCTTCGGTCTTTGTTTGAATACTGATTTTTTGCTATAAAGAACAGCTCTGTAATGTTTTGTTAAAAAAAAGCAATGGCAATAGCAATAACATCTACCTGAGGGTAACAGTTTAAAAGCAATAAAAAGCACATGCCTTGTCAAGAGATCCTTGTCTGTAGATGTTTTCAAAAAATTTATTCAAATTGATACTTACTGGCTCACTGGGTGGTGTTCCTGTTATCTTTACTATTTTATTTTGGTTTTCAGCTTGGTCTCCAAAACAGCATTTGAATAAAATCTTTTCTTTCTTTTTTTTCTACATTTTCAGCTTTTTAAACGTGAACAAAACATCAGGTGTTGGGGTTGTAATGTGACAAAATGTGAACAGTTCAAAAAGTGTGAATACTTTTGTACCTGGTGAAATCAACAAATTTCTCTGCCAAACACATCTTTGAGTTCATTTGTTGCATTGTCAAAATGGGGCAATCCAGACTTTAACCGACTTCATGGTTGATGCTTAAACAAATACGTGAATGAATACTGGCATCTGAAACCTGACATCAGAAAAAATACGCACGTCAGCCACCGACTTGAGAACAACACCACTTCTTCAGTTCTTTGAACACCGAATCATTAAACACAATTTAAAAACATTTGCAATTCTTTTAATTGTGTGGCTGGTTTAATCTAGGGTTTAAGTTGATGAATGAATGATTTAGAGTCGAAGCCTTTATTTGTTTGGTATCAATCTGAGTTCTGTCAGATTCAATCAACTACAAGGTAAGAGGCCAGAAATTCGCAGATAGACATGAGAAGTCCAGCATGGATCAGAGAATCTTCATTAGGCAAAGGACAAGTAAGTTACAGCTGGCATCTTTATGTGTAATATCTCTACTCAGTGTCTTTGTGTTACATTTCTTTGAAGTCATTCACTTGTTTTCATTAACCAAACATTTATAGAGATGTGACACCCCTCATTCGGTATCTTTGTTCAGCTATTTTTTGCTTTCTAGTCACACAAAGTCATTTCTCACACACAAGGAGTTTTCGTTATCCAGTGTTTTGTTTTCATTTTATGTTTCTTTGTCTTTTTTGTTCTCCTGTTTCTCATCCGCTCGATTTCATCATCATTCTTTCATGGCAAACACCCTCTTGACCTCTTCATCCGACACAAAACAACTCGCACACACCACCCAATGACATTTACCCCAACAACAACCACCTTCCTCAATACTGGCCTACCAGTTCCTTCAGCACCTCCCCAGGACATCACATGCACCAGTCCCAGTTCTACCAGCATCCTGGTAAGTTGGGCTCCACCACCCCTGGAGTTTCAGAACGGCGTCATAACGGGATACTCCATCCAGTATTCCACAATGGAGGGCAACAAAACGTCCAAAAGAGTTGACGGGATTCCTCCGGGAAGTTCTCCGTATCTCCTGGAAAATCTTGAGAAATGGACCGAGTATGGCTTAACTGTTCGAGCGCTCACGGAGGCTGGAGAAGGACCGGAAAGCTTACAGCTGCTTGTCCGCACTGAGGAAGATGGTATGTTCCTGAAATAAATGCAAATATATTCCCGTACCCGTCTTAGGCTGGTCTGCCCAACTAACAACGGCCGCCGATTAATATTGAATGAGGGTCACCCCCAACTAACAACCACTGGTTGGCAGAGGCATTTTTCTTTCTGTGAGCTTAGGTTTTAAGTGAATGTTGCATCTTAGAACCACTTTCAAATCCACCCATTTTAATAATCCTTGCTTTGATTTCCCTCTAATAACCTAAAAAATTAACCCAAAACTCGGAAATCTCGTCCGAATATTCCTTCTTTCCAGAAGCCCATTTTCTTCCACTGACATTTTTATCCTCCTGCATCTTTTCCTATCCTTTGGAAAGGATAGAAAAAGATCCTCCTGCATCTTTTCCTATCCTTTGAAATCTTGTTTTTTGGTAACGAGGAACTCTCTTGGTTTCATTATTTTATAATGATACTGATGATCCGTGCAAACAAAACAACCCACTTACGTCTTGTCTTTCCTTTTCTGACTGACCATGTCTTACAAACAAAATCCTCCCCATCTTCTTTACCAATTAAAATAATTGAATATGCATTTCTTAACTGTATTTTGTGCTATCAAGAATCTGCAAAAAAAATTTTGAACACTCACTCCATATTTTTTTAGTCCTTTTTGTTTCATAAAATCTTTTTTTTTTTTCTAAGTCCACCATTTTTAGAGTGCTTTTACTGGAGTCAGTCAGATAACAAGAGGTGACTGGAGGTTCTTTTTTCTCTCTGTCTTTTTCTTTTCGGGTAAAAGTGCAGTTCTTGGCAGCACGAGAGATGTCTTTCTTGATAACAGTATTTTCTCGTTGAATGACTGCCACTTTTTTCCTGCCGCTGGCAACAAATACTTCACTCTCTGCCATTCTTACCTCTCTCTACATTTGCTTCCTGTACTTCACCGTTTTTTTCCAACCATGATTTTCCTCAAGCTCTCTCAGTTTTACCTATCGGCTTTTTACCAGACATCACAGCACTTAAAGACTTTTTGAAGGGTTGTAATGTTTTTTCCCCACCTTTTGGATTTTTTTTTTTTTTTCTGCCAACCTATTTTCTACAGGACTAAATTGACAGCTTTTACTATTAAGTGCCCATCACTTGTGACCCTTGACCTCTATTCCAAAATGCATTTGTAGTTCCAAGTGGTCCTCCACGAGGGGTTGAAGCAGAGACAGTGAATGCCTCGGCCATTAGGGTGAAGTGGCGAGCTCCGGCACCTGAGCTGCAACATGGACAGGTCCGTGGCTACCAAGTCCACTATGTGCGGACAAACTATGGCGAACCACAAGGTCAATCCCTCATCAAAGACATCCTCATAGATGACTCACAGGTAACACGAACACAAGCAACTATTTACTTATATAGTAATCTGTGCCAGGAGCAATTTATGAAAAAGAGGAAAAGTCATTCGACTTCATTTTTGATTGTAGGTTGCAATTAACCTAAAATAAATAAGACATAAGTGTCTTTTCACGCAGGATGAATATAAATACCACTTTAGGCCAAGCTGATATGCAATGTATTCTGTTTAGAAAGCAATGACCATATTGCTTTTTTACTATGAAAACAGCCTTCGACAATAGTCTCTGAAAATGTTCATTGATATACTTCTTTAAATTTAGAGGTATGTTGTTGATCCTGTACGAATATTCTAAAGTGTGCATTTTTGTTTTTTTCCTGCTTTATGGCTTCATTGCTTAGTGGGAATATGGGAACTCAGCAGAATATGTAAGTAAACCTTTTGTCAGGCATTTTAATGAAAATGGAAAAAAAAAAAAAAAAACATTACGAGCAGAATAGATTTTACCTTCAAAATCCAGACTGTGCCGAGAGCTTTCACTCCGCTCTCCACTGAGTTTTTGTTCTATTTTTTTTTTATTCCCTTGAAGACAAATACCAGTACTTATAACTTCCCAAATGAGAATTGAATTTATCTGACTTGTTTTTATTCAAATAAGTTAGAAAATATATTCTACTAAATGTGGTTAAAAAAAAGACAAAAAAGAAAATAAATTAGTTCAGTTAAATGAGATTTCGTATTAAGTTTCTACAATTTATAAAATTTGTTTTTCCATTTCCCTAAGATAATCTCCAAGGAGAAGCTTTTCCATCAAAATGGAAAAAGAGCCTTAGGCACTGCAATTGAACTGAATGCCTTGCTGTCTACAAACCGTTTCTGTCTTGTTCCATCCATTTGGATCTTAAGACCCAGCAATGCCACAGTTGTTTGTCTCTTGTAGCTGACGGAGCCGATGGTTGTTTTTTAGGAGATTGTGCTCGGAGACCTGAAAGCAGACACAGCCTACTCTGTGTCAGTGGGAGCTTACACCGCAAAGGGTGACGGTGCTCGCAGCAAAGCTGTTACTGCATGCACTGCCTTGCCTTGTAAGTGTGCCTTCACAAACAGACTCACTGATAAAAAGGCTCAGTTATGAGTAATCATGTTTAGCTTCATTAATTAACATTAGACGCTGCTAAATTACCGAATTGGTCATACGTCATAATGTCTTACCTTGCGTTGCCATTAAGAAGTAGGTCATTTAGTCGCACATTATATGTATTATCCCGTTTTGCTTCTGATTATGAGTAATGTGCGTTATAATAACCCTCTAATTATCTTTTCATCATTCTCTTTCTTCTTCTTTTACTGTCTCCCTTTTGTTTAGTTCCTGAGAAACCTAGACTGCTGGTTAGTGCAACTAAATTAGGTACTGCTCTTCTGCAGTGGTATCCCCCTCCCAACCCACCAACCCCTTTGCTGGGATACCGACTCACCTTCGGCCGCGTGGATGTTCTTCCCTTTACGGTGGTGGAGTTCCCCACTAAAGAAACCCATTACACTGCTCTGGATATCCACAAGGGAGCTAACTATGTGTTCAGACTCTCTGCCCGAAACAAAATGGGCTACGGAGAGGAATCTGTCAAGGAGGTGACCACTCCAGAAGACGTTCCGACTGGATACCCAGAAAATATCATTCTGGAGGAGGCCTCTGCTACCTACCTCAAACTGACATGGAAATCAGTCCCTCTGATAGAGCAAAATGGAAAAATTACAAAGTACTCTGTGCTGTATAAGGACATAAATAGTCGGGGGAACGCTACGGAGGTGGTGGTGCCCACTCCTGGGTCGAGTGTGTTGCTGGAGGGTCTTAGTGCCGATACTGTGTATGATGTCAGGGTGTGTGCGTTCACAGTTGTCGGTCCTGGGCCGTACAGCCCCAGGATCCAGTTCAGGACGCAACGGCTTGACCAAGGTAGGACTACGCTCACATTCTTGCAAACCCATCATCATTATTCTGGATGCCAGAACCAGGTTCAAATAGCCTTCTGGAGCTCAGATCGTGCAAATTTGCACATACACATGGCCACAAACACTCAGTATACAGTTACTGCATCTTAAGTGTCCTTTTTCATTGTCTTGTCACTGTAGCCTTAGACCCAACAGCCTATTCATAAAGCAAGGTAAGAGTCTTGGGTCTGGGGCAGAGTCTCTGTCCAGTCATGTTGTTTGTAGATCAGATCAAATAGCTAGTTTGAGTCTGCTTCTAAAGAATGAAACACAGGTAAGACTACATAGGTTTCATTTTGCAGAAAAAAAAATCTAACGCTCTTGAAATCTTTTTGCTCTTCTGCTCCCGTCTGTCCTGTGCTACAGTTTTTGCCACCAACTTCAGAGTGAAGGCAGCCATGAAGAACTCTGTTCTGCTTTCTTGGGAGATCCGGGACAAGAACCCTGCCCAGCCGTTTACTGTAAGTAAATTTTCACTGCATGGTATATAACTAAACAGGTTAATAATATGAACTAATTTGGGAACAAAAATGTACTTATACAGAGTTAAAAGCAGAAACTAAATTAAAATATGGATGGCAAACTTCAACTAGAACCATGTAACATGAAAGGAAGAGAACTGTAGAACCTGAAAATGAATGACTGGACCAACAAGGAGCAAATACCAGGCAATGGTTACTAGGATAAGAAAAAGGAGAAACTAATTACCAGAGTGAAAACAGCTGAGGCTGATCCAAAACCCTAAAACAAGTAGCATTAACACCTACAAAATCAAAATACTAACCAGCAGATGAAAAAGTAAATGGACTATAGAGCAGAAAGGAGCCAAACTGAAAGTGACAACTCAAACTCTAAAAGTCATTTTTACTTTGGCGTAGTTAGCTTATATACTAAAATATTCAAAAGAGGCAGTACCCATCATCTAAGACCAGATTCAACAGGCTAATTTTCACCTGCAGCCCCTGGGTGGATTGTTAGTAAATTTATATGATTGTGATTTTAAAAGATGGAATCACTGAAAAGTGAAAATAAAAACTGAAAACTTACCAAAAGGAAGCAAGGTGAACTGGACATAACTCAATGGGAGGATCTGGTAATGAAGGATTGGAGAATGACATTGTAAGCAAGGTAACTGCATTGAGAAATTTTAACTATTAAAGCAAAAAAATTCTTCTCCAGCTTGCTAATTCATATATAACCTGAAAAAGCAGAGGGTAACCTTGAGGTACACTATGCAAGCTTGCAGGTTGCTAGCTTTATTTTGAAATTATTACCCAATAAAAGTGCGTAATAATTGATCTGCAGCCCGGTGTAGATGTTTTTGCAGTTGAAAAAACAACTGTTTTGAAGTCTGAAAACATTGTACATGTTGTGAATTATGTTCCTAGATTCTGTATGGAAAAGGCCTGTCTGTGGAAGTGGACGGCAAACAGACTCAGAAGCTCATAACTGGCCTGGATCCGGACACCCAGTACTCTTTCCTGCTCACAAACCGGGCCAACAGCGCTGGCGGGCTGCAGCACCGCGTCACTGCCACAACCGCCCCAGACATCCTGAAAAGCAAACCCCTTATTGTGGGAAAGACAAATGCGGATGGAATGGTGACTGTGCAGCTGCCAACTGTGCAGACGACAGCAAAAGTCAGGTAATGACGGGAATGCAGTTCGTGTGGTGGTTAAATAGTAACAAGTTGTTTCCTGTCGTGTAGTTTCGGGTTCATCGTTTTTCAGGTTCAGGTTTTTCTTATTTTATTTATTGGCCTATAACAAAAGATTTCAAACATTTGGCAGCAAAGCACGTCTGAAAACTCCCACAAATGAGAGCCCAGGGCTGATGCTTTCGTCTGTGTTTTGTAACCATAAAACCAAATATAGATAGCAAATGATAGCATTTTTTGCATTTCAAAACCCCGGATGACTCACTCTGCTGTTTACATTTGTCGTCTTTGCAATTGCCGTGTTGTTTATGTCTTGAAAAGTGTGGATTTTATTCACAGTCTTTTTTTTTTGTCATTACTTAATCTGTACTGACTGCTGCCTTAGAAACCATTTGTAAAGATTATAGATGATCTCACAATCAAGTGATAGCTTTGTCAATCTACCAGCTTTATTTATCGATATAGAGGCACCAGTCAAAGATTTTGTGCCCGATTCATTCATGATTCATGATTTTTCTATTTTCAAAACAGTGGTCTCTTTGTGTTTTTCCTGTGATCACTTCACATTAACAGAGAGTTGTCTAAAAGTCTATCAGCAATTTTAAAGCATGTTTTATGACTTTACTGTAACTTGCTCAACTTTCTGCTTTCTGCTGACGTCTAACGTTCTGATGTGGTGATTTCTTGTTAATAAATAGCTACTCTTACTGTATATTTGTACCTTATCTGAATTCACTGTTGAATGTCTTTGTCTTTTTAACAACAACTTCCAAAAGGGAAGAGTGAACCTCTGAGCATTTATGCTTTTGCTGGTTTAAAAAAAGCATTTTTTTGTTTTGTTTGTTTGTTTGTTTCTGACAGGCTAATCTCTGATCAGGGCGTGTCAGACTTTTATCTGACAGGCCCAATACATGTATTGGGTTGAAGTGACCCAATACATCAACTTGGGTCACCAAGTTGGTGTATTGTTTTAGGCTGGGTAGTGGGCACTGGAATTTGAATTTGTTAGTTTTCTATTTTTTTATAAATTTGCAAACATCTCCAAAAACCTTTTTGCACATTGTCACGACGGGGTATTTGATGGGGTATAGAATTTTGAGCAAAGAGATTACATTAATGCGATTTTATATATGGCGGTAGCAAAATGTGGAAGCTCTGTAAATACTTTGTCCAAGTTCCTGGTCTTGAATCCAGTGTTGCTCTGCTTCAGGGGTTATTATGTGGTGGTGGTGCCACTGAAGAAGCAGAGAGGAGGAAAGTTTCTAAATCCCTGGGACGATCCTGATCAGATGAATCTGGATGAGGTAAGCAGAGCTTAATGTTGATCATAATGCATATCTTCATAGGACAACGGGGTTCAGTGACAGCAGTGATAATTGTAGGAGGAAAAAGGACATCTGGACAATAAGGGGCCTTTAAGTGAAGTGAACACTTATGCAACTCAGGGAAAGTAGACGACAAGGCTATCTGTACCACATTTATTCCAAACAATGATTTTGCATACCATTTCCCATCTAATTCACTTCCGGATACTTCTAAAGACCTTATCACCTCATTATGCTGTTCTGAAGGCACATTCTTGTGTCTAAGATTAGTTCAATAACCTTTTTATGGTGCGCTGCTTAATTTATCAGTGGATAAATGTGACGGCACCTCAGCTGATGAAGACAAATTTGCCTTGGAAACAATGCTTTCTGCAGCCTATTGCTCCTGCACCGATGGGGTTTTTTTATGTTGGGTAAATTATCAGAGATTTCTTTCTTTAAAGAGGTGTTGTTTAGGATTCAAATATACTAAAACACTTTTAGCAATTTCAGTGCTTTTCCAAAGTATTCAAACTCCATGAAATCTTCCACTTTTTTCATGTATTCATCCCAAATGTGTGTGTGTGTGTGTGTGCGTGTGTGTGTGTGTGTGTGTGCGTTTGTTTGTAATACCTTGTGGGGACGATTTTCCTGACATATGCTACGTTGTGGGGACCAATCGCTCCTCGTGGGGACACCCTGTTTTTGGGTCAGGGGTCAGAGTTAGGGCTAAGGTATGAATTGAGTTTTGGTTAGGTTTAGGGTTAGGTATGTGATGGTTAGGGTTAGGAAAAGGGTAAAGGTAAGGTTTAGGATGTAGAAATGAGTAGAAATGAATGGAAGTCAATGGGAAGTCCCCACAAAGATAGCAAAACAAACGTGTGTGTGTGCGTGTGTGTGTGTGTGTGTGTGTGTGCGCGCGCGCGCTTGGGATGTCATGTGATAAACCCTCACAGAGGGGTGCAAAGTTATAAAGTGAAATGAATAGGACGCATGTTTTCAAAGGTCTCTCACAAAATAAAAGTCTGAAAATTATGATTTGCCTCCTTTACACTGATACCCCAAAGTTAGATGGACAGAGGGTTTGTTTGTGTCTTATTTAATCTTGGTGTAAATGCAACAATCCAGAGAAGAAATCAGGGTCAGTTAGAGAGCAGGAGTGAACAAACAATGCCCTGAAGACCTTGTAGAGAGGTTTCCACAATCTTATGAGCACTGTTTAATCCCAGAAACAGAAAGACTATGACAACAGTTGCACACCTACCAAAACATGGCCATCCACCTAGACTGATGGGCTGGGCAAAGACTGCATTAATCAGATAAGCAGCCTAAAGGCTCATGGTTACTGTGGAGAAGCTGCTCAGATCCATAAACCAAAACCCCACATATGGTGGTTCTACTCAATTTTGCCCCGGGGTGCTGAATAGAAATTCAACCCACATTTTCCAATATTTTTTTTTTTTTTGTAAAATATTTAAGACCCAGCATCATTTTCCTTCTACTTTATAATTAGGGGCCAATTTGTGTGGTGCCATTAATTTCATTGAAGTTTGCAGTTGTAATGTGACAGTGGAATACCTGTGCAAGGCGCTGAAAGGACAATTACACCCAACTGTTCCCCACTGTTCCCTCACAACTCTATCATTTACCTTAGTATGATTGAGTACTTTGTACATCTTGTTTATTCGCCAACACTTTCCTTTCTCGCTCATCTAAATAAGTTTCTGACCAGACTGTCCTGCTGCTCTCCCTTTCAGCTCCTCCGAGAGATCAACAGGACAAGCGTCAGCCGGGCCCTTCGCATCCGCAGGCAGGCTAGCCAGTCAGAGCCCAGAGCCTATGTCACGGCTCACTTTAAGACCCTCCCACTGGAGTTCACTTTAGGCGACAGCCGAAACTACGGCGACTTCCGCAACCGTCCTCTGCAGGGTGGGCAGGAGTATGTCTTCTTTGTCCTTGCTCTCCTGGATCTCTCAGAAAATGTAAGCGTGGTCTCGTGTGCTCGGGAAACAGTGTTGTTGATGCAAAAAAAAAATATGCTAAAATGGCTGAACTCATGACTTCCTGCAGACAATGTTCTCAACCAGCCCCTATTCTGATCCGGTGACTGCATCGGACGTGGATCCCCAGCCGATTGTTGACGAGGAGGAGGGTCTGCTGTGGGTCGTGGGCCCTGTGCTGGCTGTCATCTTCATTGTCTGTATCGTCATCGCCATTCTTCTATTTAAGAGGTAAGAGTAACCTTCTTAGAAGACAGATTGAGATATGATTCGTTGTATTCATCTGAAAAAAAGAGGAATTAAAAGCCATTATCTCATAGATTTCCATTCAGTTTGAATCATTTTTGTCCCTGTACTCTGTATTATTGCCTATATATGGATGGCAGCATTTGCTTACATAAGAGACAGAGTAAGATAACATTACGAGCCATTAGCGTTCTTAATGATAATCATCAGCTCTGCTGGCAAGAGGTTGTTTTTTTTTTTGTTTTTTTTTAATGCACATAAATAATTGCTGTGACAGATGTGGCATAGGAAAATTATTAACCTTGATTCCAATAATCTGATGTTCATAAGCCCTGGAGGGTTACTCCTAGAGATTTCTGACTGTTGATGTCTCATCTGGAGTTAAGTTGCACTTGGAGCCATGTTTTCTAATTCGTTATTCGATGTAGTGGCGTCAGTACGGTTAGCCATGATGCGTATCCAGTGCATAGCAATGAAGTTTTCTTTTTTAAATCTACCGTTGCCCTTTGTGTCCACAGGAGGTGGTATTTTGCATATCTAATGCCATACCAAGAATCTGATTAGTGTAAATGTGAAAAAGAAAGTGATGAGCTCAGGATTCCTTTTGTCTCTGATGCACTTTGATCGGACACTAATGGTATTCCTTCTTGTCTGTCCTTTTATCCGCACATCCTCCTCCCCCTTTTGGATCCAGCAAACCTGACAGGTAAACAAGCACTCCTTATTTACATTTCCTCTGGCTTACAGGGCCACTCGCCCTAAAAAACCTCTTCAAGGACTTGTGCAGATATTAGACTGAACTAGTGTCAAATTATGCGAATGTGGCTTTGATAACTGCTTCTTTACATTAAGTGATTATATAATTCAAGAAGAAAAGCTTTATACACTGCATTGGATAAATATAGCAGCCAATATTATGGGAGTGTAAATATTATACATCAGCTCACAAGATGTGATAATACACGATACCAGGTTCATAAAATGACAAGAAGAGGTTTTAGCAATCTTCTGGCAAAAATTAAGAATCTATTTTTGTTGCTTAGTGAAGTTTAATCAGCGTAGAAAATCAATGTCTAGGTTTGACAAACTTATACATTAGAGTTTTTATGCTTCTCCAAGTCTAAGGTGGTCTTTATGCTAAAAAGCAAAACATATTGAGAGTGCTTCCCTTTCGTGTTTTCACGATTCCATTAAAAGCAGAGTTGGACTTTCTGGTTAGGTTTGATTAGCTTAGGCATTTTTAGATTTGAATTAGCACTGTTACCTTGCAGCAAGAAGGTCCTGGGTTCGAGTCCCACTCTTTCTGCATGGGGTTTCCATGTTCCTCAAGTGCCAAGACAAAGCTGTCTTCCTCCAGTGATGCTATTCAAAGTGCCTAGAAGTCATTTGTATGTTATCTGACAAAGTTTGTTTCTTCTATACCCACAGTGCTGATAGTCTAATCAAAAGGTTTTGATGCTCTTCTGAATGTTGTCAACCAGGCAGAGGAACCTGAGTTGGTTCTGCAGGAACTATAAATTGAAAATAGAGATCTTAGGCTACCAATAATCACGTCCAATTATTGAGACATTGGAAAAAATAATTAAGTTTGGCCTAAGAGTATAGACTTAAACTTAATTTCATACCAGGTGTTTTAGATACTGAGCCAGATTTCATCTGTTGTTCTAGGAAAAGAGCCGAGGCCGAGGGAAGGAAGGGCAGTTTTCCCTGCAGCAAAGCCATGTCCTCCCACCATCCCACAGATCCTGTGGAGCTGCGGAGGATCAACTTCCAGACTCCAGGTAGGTGGGAGACGTATACAGTGCTAGTGAGAAGTTTACATACATGGATCTTGAAGATTGCATTCATTTAACGCCAATAATATTTTAAGAAGACTTGGGTGCATAAGTTGGAATTTAGATTTTCCCACACACAGAGTCAGAGTTAGTTTATACATACAAGCTCAAATGTAAACATAAACCCACAGTTATGTTTTTGCTGAACCTATTTTTATATTGACATGGACTTAAAGGGTGACAACTGGGAAAGAAGATCTTGCACTAGACCTAGCACTCTACCAGTCGTCAGGCTTGGTGGCGACAGCGTCATGCTAAGGGCCTGTTTCACTCTGTCTTCTCTACTGGTGCATTTGACACAAAAGAATCAAAGAATAAAAATGGAAGAACTTCTCCAAATGTTTCAACTTTCCTTTAAATCAATATTTAGCTGGCGTGATGCGTGGTGTATCGGCACTAACATTGGTATCGGCTGACATTAGTCATTTTTTTAAGTAAAACTGGTTGGATATTAACAACCGATATTTATTTCCATTTTGTTGCATTTGCCTTTGCAACATCAATACAGGCTATTGATATTGACCTAAGTTCTCATATATTTGCGTCTGTAGTTAGACGGTTAGAATCTGGTTGAAAGTAAAGGAATAAGAGAAAAGTCAGACTCGTTTCAGGAAATCAAGCAGTTTCAAAGCTCTCAGTCGTAAGAAAACAGCTTAAATAACTAGAACTAACCCCAGTACTTTGCTCAAGTTAGACATTTTACCTTCACTTAGAAACTGATCATCATGACCCTGTGTGGATTGGAAAATATTCCAGAGAAATTCAAACTTTTGCAGCCAAACAAAACTTTTTAAAAATCAAAGTTCTTTGTTGCATTGTCATGTCACTCTGAAGGAAGAACAGTTGAAATGTGTTTTTAAAAGCAGACTGAAAATTCATAAAACGTTCCTGCCTAAACGATGAATGTGTGTAAACTTCTCACCAGCACACACAGGCTAAACATGGAATGCTGGTTCTGGTGATTGTTGCACTAATGAGGTTAATTTTGATGTTTGTTTTTTTTCCTTTCGCAGCTTATCGTGTATCAGTCTACCGTGGTTATCGCCGTTTGTCAAGTCAGTTAGTCTCTCTCTCTCTCTCCTTCTTTATCTTTCTCTCTCACTCTCCCTCTATCTGTCATACTAATTAACCTTCCATTCCATTCAGGACGAAGCAGCTTTAATTGACAACATTTCACCGAGCAACACCACAGAAAACAACAACAACAAAAACAAAAAAATCCATGCTGATTTTTTTAAACACCTGTTCTGTTGATTCTCACCAGCAGCGCTCATACGCAATCAGGACGCCTTTTTTTTTTTTTTTTTGTACATCATTATGATTTTATTCTGCCCGAATAAAAGTCGCCTGCAAAATAATTAACTTCCATTTGCTTCTTGGCAGTACTCTAAACAACACCACCTCAGAGACTACAGCTTTTAATTTTTTTCTTCTAAAATAGTTCGGTTGCACAATGTCGGTATCAAAACAACGTCTCACTGTTTCTCGCTGTGCTTGGCAGGCATGGCAAGTCACCCGCCCGTCCCCATCTCTGAGCTGGCAGATCACATTGAGCGCCTCAAGGCAAATGACAATCTCAAGTTCTCTCAAGAGTACGAGGTAGGAATGCTGATTATCTCCAACTCGGGGGGGAAACTCATCTGGTTTTGTTGCAGTCAGTCATGTTTATCAGTGCCATGTCATTTTTCAATTTCAGTAGCCTCCGCGTTGACATCCCCTGTTGATTTGCTGACTTTGAAACGATACAAGATAAAGTCCATTTTCCTCCCTTTTACCGTTTTCTTGTTCTGCGTGCAAATATGAGAGAGAAAATGTCAAATTTGCGAGCTCGAAAGGAATTTGCTTGCAGCCAGATGATTATCGGGCTCTTGTTTCTGCGCTCTGGTGTCGAAAGAGGGAAAGCAGCGATCAAGGAGCAGCCGCAAAGAAAGAAAATGTTCTCTGAAACTTCTTTACTGGATGCGTCCAACTCCCAGCACAGTTAATGTAAAGCAATGATGGTATTAACTTGGAGATAGCGGTGTGCCTGAATTTTGGTAATGCTCGCTAACAAAAGTGGGCAGATCAGCAGAAATATTTCCAAGCACGCCGGCTGTTACAGCAAGAGCTTGCATTACAATGAGCTCCGCAGAGAGCTGTTAAAGCAGTAAAAATGTTTTGTTTTGCCACAAAAAAAAATCATGTCCACCAAAGGGCCTTTGGGTGAAGGAGAAGGCATAAAGCTCTAATTGGCTACCACAAGAAAGAGACAGATTGTGCGTGACAGATGTATAAAGCAATTCTAGGACACATTTAGGAAAAAGCCGAGAAAAAAAAAAATAATCCAACGAGGGCATTTAGCAGGAGGAAAAGACAAGACGGTGATGGAGAAGCTGTGTGTGTGAGACTGTGGTTGGCGCGGGAACCGCTCTGCTGGGCCTCACATTTTCTCTGCATGACTGTGTGCTTTGTTCGCTTCTTAACCCTCAGCAGAGGAGCATAAGAGATGGGTGGAAGAGCGGCCGAGGAGCAGGAGGGAGGCCAGAAATGATTGCGGTGTGATAATCAGACACACTTGGTGTTGGCACTGTGTGGAAAGCCGTCTTGAACTTACGAGTGCGCATACATGCACTCAGCCAGCACCACTCCTGTCCATTTTTCCTCCACAAAAACCATAATTATGTGTCGTAAAATATTCAAAATTGCTAAATTGCCTTGGCTCTTCCCTCTTTGTGCCTCTCCATTGACAGCCCTGTAATGACCTCATGTCTGCCTCTCCCAGCTAACAGCAACGGTTACACTGTAATTACCCTCCAGGAGCTTAATGGTCTGACACAACCATCCTCTCTCTACCAATGGAAATTTATTGTGCTTTTATCATCTTTCCCTGGTAGCGAGTGTGTCTGTTGAAAATGGAAAGTCTTCCTTGAAAAGGGATATCATAAGTATCCGTGTTCCTGTCCAGAGTCACTAATGTGCTCGTCTTAAATTTGCAGCGTGTTTTTAATAGTGGCTTGTCGCTGGCGCCTCAGCATTGTTTGACACTGTTTAATTTAAAAACTCTCTCCAGTGTCTGGTGGGAAGTCAGTTTTAAGTTAACGGCAAAAACGTCAGTAAATTAAGTATTTCCCCTTACAGAAGTCTCCTGTTTTTGCAAAATGATTTAGATCGTCATTGAATTTTTAATATCCGATAATTTGAGTAAATACGATATGCAGTTTTCACATGATGATTTCATTTATTTAGGGTGCAAATTTTTCTACAAGGAAAAAAAAGACTCATTGCCAGTAGTTGAGAATGCTTGGTGCAATTACTTTGGTCCATTTTGGTTTGGAAACCTTCCTGCCTTAATAAAATAAATCATTGTGTGTTTATGAGTGACGACAACAAGAAAAACAATACCCTTTGCAACACCGTACCCATATGTCATTAATCAGACAGTAATTCTTTCTTTAGTATACTGCTTTGAAACCACACTTAATGCTCTGATTTTGAAAGAAAGCACAGAAGATTGCTTCTCATTGCTTCTCATACAATTTTCTCATACAAAATTGTATGAGAAAATTTAATTCAAAATGTTGCGCTCCCCGTTTTCTCCTGACTTGGGAACACCATCGGGAATACACTGGTTTGTCGCTGGTTCAAGGCATCAAGGGTTCAGCTCTTGACCTCTTCTTGTACGCACTGATGATGGAAAACGTGACAAACGGGGTTGGAAAGGAATCCATGTGTGTCACGATCTTTGTAGACAATGCGTACAGGGAAAGCAAGGCTTTTAAGTCGTAAAACATAGTGAATGTGGGTGAGTTCAGGTACCTGGGGCCAACTGTCTAAAGCAGGGGGTTGAAGACGAGACTTCAGACTGGATGGACTCATTAGAAACAAGTATTGTGAAAGAGAAGGTTTACAAGGTGGTTATGAGGGTTCTCTGAGTTTTGGTGTGTGTTTCACACACACACACATCCACATGATGATGGTGGTATGCCACATTGTAGCCACAGCTGTAGGAATTGAGGCTGCCATACAAACCGTTTGCTACCATCAGCAGGCAAGGCAGGTGAAGCGAAGACAGATGAGCAATCAAGAGCCATCCACAAAGGGAGCAGGCTAAAAAAGAAGATAAGATAAATCATCAGTCTAATAAATCAGACTTCTACATATAGCAAGAAATCTGAACCAGTACAGGCAGCTGACAGACGTCAGAAGTACATTTATAAACGATTTCTTTGCTTTTGTACTGAGAAAGATTTTGCCGTTTCAGATATAGGGAAAGGAACTTAATACCATTAGGTTTTTGCCATTGTTCGCTCTAATTCCACCTGAAACTCATCATAACTATCCATAAAGGATTCTGTTTGGTCCTACTAACCAAACTTTGACCATTAATGCATAGCATGAGGCTTTTTTCATCATTCAAAAACTGACAGCCATGGCAGCTACATCCATGCATTTGTAAGATAGTCAATATTTCTGTTACTTTGATATTTTTGTTTGAAAATCACATAAAAAAATTTTATATAAAAACTAAGATGAATATGAGTCAGTTCTTGGATTTTTTTTTTCTTTTATTGCTATTATGTAAATCCATTTCCTGTCAATCCTGAAACAAAATCAACACATTTCTAAATCTATGTTGTGTGTTGCCTTTGTGTCTTCCAGTCCATAGACCCATCTCAGCAGTTCACATGGGAGAACTCTAACTTGGAGGTCAACAAACCAAAGAACCGCTACGCTAACGTCATTGCATATGATCACTCGAGGGTCATACTCTCCAGCATTGATGGTAAGAAACAATTCCATCAGACTTGCAGCTCTTATTAAAGGCATATTGAGAGTTTTAGGTTTGGATGCAGTTAGATGGAAAAAGTTACTAAATCAATTTTATGAGAAAAAAAAAATTGGAGAATTTGCTGAGTCATGTATATCCAGTTCCATCATATAGCATTTTTTAAGGGGTTTGGTTTTTTTTTTTTTTTGTTTTTTTGTTTTTTTTGTCTTAGCAGCAGCCAAGCTAGGACCGGTGTAATAATAGAGAAAATCTGTAGAACCACAGCCGGGTTTCGATGCCAGGAATGCTGAATTGCGGGCACAATTTGCAACACTATAATCACAAGTGTGACAGGATTTTGAAAACACATTCAGTGAGACGAATGATTAAAGAAATTCTTGAGGGAAATGAGTTGCTGTTAATTACCGACATTACCTAATAACTGTTAAACCAAATATTGTTGTCAGATGCAGTAGAGTTACATTTCTGGAGTTTGAATACTGCACATACAGATGCTGTTCCTTACATTGGTTTTATGAAATCACACAAACAACACAACTATTTAATGCGAGGAAGTAACGCAAAAAAGAGATGGGCAAAAAAACTATAAAATTAAATTAATGATATCGATTTGATAAAAGAAATAAACACAAGTAAATAAACACAACCTCCCACATATGTAGATCTGGACCTCTCGCCGTTCTGTCAATGCTGCTTTCCTTAGTCTCACTGACCGCTGTCCTGGCACAACACCTGTGCCGGTGCCAGGGGCTGCTGCTGACGATGGTACTGGAGCAGCTGCGCACATTCAGTGAACCGCTATCAACTATCAATCTACATGGTTCTGGCTTTAACATCCCATCTGGATCTCCATCAAATCCCAGGTCGCATTATCCCTGTGTCGAAAATGTTTATTGTCACAGATAGGGTAAGGATGCCTGGGCTCTATACCTGCTCATGAGGCAACCAGGGCCAAAACCTTGCTTTGCTTCTATGTGCTTTGGAAATTTTGGATTTCTGTTGAACCTGTGATAGAGCTGCACTGATCAGAGATTCGTCCTGCTCATGCCGATTGTAGCCGATTCAGTGTTTTTTTTTGTTTTTGTTTTTTGCATTAACCTGTCTGCTGTTAACGATATTTAAAAGCAATTAAATATTCCAGCCGTTTTATGATGTATGGTCTTTAGTGATTTATATAAGGATGAAAATAGTCGACATTTGTGCCTGAGACTAGCCAATGTGAAGTAGGATTTTACTGTTTAAATCAAAGACAAAATTAATCTTGGTCTCGTTGCAAGTAAACTGTTTTTACAAAAGTGAAAAGCAAGCAACCTGGAATAAGGTAAACAGACTGTTTAGCAAACCAAAGAGAGGAAGTGACAGATTTACTAATACTTGGCCTGCAATTTCTCAATTTCTGAGCAACTCCCAGCAGTCTGTCATGGTCTCTGCCATCATTCTGTGTGCCTATACATCTGTCTAGTACACAAGAGCAATATGCTGGGTAGCTCATTGTTTCACCTGCTGCTCTTGCAGTGATAAAGCACCAAAAGACCAGCTACAGTAACTATATGATGGTGTCTAGACAGTTTGGTCCACTTTCAGAAAGCGGTGAAAGTGCATCAACCTGAAACTACCAAAGTAGGAAATGGCAAAAGCATGAAATTCCCAAAAACAGCTGAAATGCACCTCTGTTTTGTTGTAGCTAAAATTAAGAGTTTATATTCTTCCTTAAAAATCTATATTAAATGTTTTTTTGCACAGCTTCTTTTTATTTAGACTTCATTTTAAACACCTTACTCTTTCTCAAAATCGCTTTTTAATACAATAACAACTTCCTCATCTAAAAGTGCTGAGTTTACTGGTCAGATAAAAATCAGATTTTTTCATTTTCAGCCAGTCATTGATTTGGACTCGTGAAGCTGAAAATCATCAGCTGGTGATTTTTTTTTTTTTTTGGTGCAGTTCCAGTCTGCTTTCAAGCACAATTATTAAAAATGAAGAAAAACGTACCAACTAACAAGGGGTGTGTGGAAAAAGGCTCTCTTCATTGAATTTATACAATATGCTTAAAAATATTAATGTCAATGTTCTTATTCTGCATTTTATCATATAAATTATATTAAACATTTCATAAAGTCTCACATGGTTTTCTATAATAGATATAAAATAGTGTCGATAAATCACAGAAATCTTTCCACCTCTAATGGCACCCTAATGTAAAACCGATTTCATAAGACGCAGTAATAACTTCAACGTCAGAGGATTTGGTTATGAAAATATGATCTTCAGACTACTCAGTAATACATTCTTTGTGCACCACTTTTTCCTGTGGTGAATGATCTAAAATGAGAACAGGAAGCAAATAAGAAAAAAATAGTTGTAGTTATGTTCTGATTGTGCGTTTGAAGCATGCTCACCCACCTCAGCTGGGAAGGACCCGAGGCAATGAAACCGGCTGCTCCAATGCTGAGAGAGGGAAGGAGTGGGAGGCCAAGCCCAAACAGATGAGCCTTATCTGGGCAGAGCATGTGTGAGAAGCCCTTCCACCCCCATCTGTCCTGGAGCTCTGGCTTGTCTGTCTTCCTTTCAGCTTTGAAAACGTATACTCTTGAGCACGTCCAAACCCACAGTACCACACATTCATCAATGCAAACATGCACGCACACACACACATTCACTGTGCTGTAAATAAAAAACAAACAAACTTGGAAATAAAAAAAATTAAAAAAAAACAGAAACAGAATGTGCAAAAGCACAGATATGCACTTTTTGCTCCCAGTCTCCTTCGCACATTCATAAAAGCACAAGCTCTGCCAAGCCAGTACAGCCACCGAGAAAGTGGAAGTCTTTGTGCGTTTATCTGCAGAATGCCTCAGTTTTAGTCCCTTGCAATAAAGTTAAAGCGCATCAGAGCATAAAAGCCGTCTGTCCTTTAAAGACTGTGGTTGATAAACACATGTTAGAAGCTTCTCTTTACTGTCTGTCCCCATCCCATTGGAACTAAGATGTGTGAAAAAATAAAAAAGACTTTCATTTAAACAGGTTTGAGCGTCTGTGCTGTGTGAGATGTCAGGTTGGGGTTTTACGACCGCATGGGTCGACCTCATAAAGTAATCTGGCTCAGAAAATCTGCTGCGATACTTTCTTTCTGTGAGGATTCTGCTCCCCCCCCTCCCCTTGACTTCTTCCTTTCTTTAAACTGTAAACCGTCATCAGAAATCTCTAAAGGATTCTCGTCTCCCACCTCGGCAGAATCGGGTCATGGCTCAACGCGCAACGTTCATTTCTGAACGCATGTCTTTGCGTGTGCTTTGGTGTTTTGCCGTATGCATGCATGTTTGAGCTGTGACTCAGTGATTTTTGGGATTATGGTATTAGGCCCTAGATGAGCGGGCCTGATCCCAAATCAAACACACACTGACAGTCTCCCACATCACACACACTCGCACACAATCCCCTGCAGGACAGGCAGCGTCAGCCGAGTCTTACGCAGAGAGAGCCTTACAGTCGTACTGCCATTGTAGGCGAAACATCCACAGTATACTCAGATTAGGCCCATGATCGTCTTAGCTTGTATTATAAAACAAGACGACGGAACAATCCAACACCAGAGGACACTGGGCCTTGTGAAAACATTAATCCCAAGAACTTATATGATTTTCAACCTTTATTACTTTGACATAAACCATCTCAGAGTGGTAGACTTTAATAATCCATTTCATTTTTTCCCCCCTGTCATACAGCTTAATCATAAGAATAATTGATGTTCACTGGGATGTTCGCATCAAGAACCGCGATTGTTTCTTAATCAGCTGCTTTTTAAAAACTTGTGGGATGTAGTGATTGCACTCGATATTAATTGAATGAACACTATGGTTCTTTTTTTTTATTATTTTAGAAATGTACACTCACCAGCCATTTATTATGAACACCTGTTCAGTTGTCTTTTAACATGAGTAGTGAATCAGCTAATCAGATGGCAGCAAAGCATTGAAGTGTTTTTGAATCTGGGACGGTTGGTATTAGACAGGTTGGTCTGAGTTTTTAAGAAGCAACTGGTTTAATTTTTACACACAATGACTCAGATTTATAGAGAAATTTAAGAAAAGTAGAAAATATGTTCAATGTGCATCAGTGTTCACCAGATCTTGGTGTTATAAATCAAATAATCACTAACCAGTTTAGAACAATCCAGTTCAGGTTTGATAAGTCTAAATATTTTCAACTTCAGATGATCAAAGTAGTCCAGACATCCTTAATGACTTACAGTTAACCGATTGGAAAACATATACTTTTTTTTATCTGGTCTTTCACCGTTTTGTTTTCCTACTGAACATCCACAATATTGTCACACAAATTATTTTAAGCTATAAGAATTTTGTCATTTTTTCATGGGTCTTTCCCTTAATTCCCCAGTCTCCTGATGATTTCCTTTGTGTTCTCGTTGTCCAGGTGTCCCTGGCAGTGACTATATTAATGCGAACTACATTGATGGCTACCGCCGTCAAAATGCCTACATAGCCACTCAAGGCCCTCTTCCGGAGACCTTTGGGGACTTCTGGAGGATGGTCTGGGAGCAGCACACAGCCAACATCGTCATGATGACCAAGCTGGAGGAGAAGTCACGGGTGAGACGATGCGGTGTAATTACGCTGGAGTGAGACAGCCATAACACGGTAGAATAACGACAATTCAACATACTCGGGTTTACCACTAGTGGAAAATACAAAGGTCAAGGAAGCTCACACACTGTGGAAGTGTAGTTAACTGCTTAAAGCCCATTAAATAAAGTGAATAAGACATTAGATTGTATGTCTAGAATGATTAATTGTGGCACTGGAAGTGACTCAGAGTCAACTGTAGCAGACTAGGAAGAAAAAAAAGGTTTATCATGAAGGAACTTTATAAAGTTACTTGAAATTATTCGATTGTCACACACTAACAAGTTGCATCTGCAAGTTGACAGATTTATAAAGTTAGTGCATAGGTTTTCTCACTGCATATAGAGACAGGGTGTGTCATAGACTAGTAGGCAATCAAACGTACTTCATTAGGTTTTTGGGTGTTTTCTTATCAATTAGAAAGATCAACAAAATATTGCTTTCCACTTCACATGCATGTGAAGTGGAAAGAAAATGATAAAGAAAATGACAAGTAAAAAGCTGGAAAATGTGGCATACATTTGTATGCATGCCTCCTCAATCTGATACCCCTGAAGAAATCCTGCAGAACCAATTCAGAAGTCACGAGTTGTGGACAGCAGAGTTGTTATTCTTTTGTTACAAAGATTTGCCCTCATCAAAGAGAGCTAAGAAGAAAACTGTTGTTAAAAGAAAACCATGACTGTGAAGTTCTGCTGAAGTTCTGCTTGTGGCAAACTGTGAAGAGCATGGGTAAGGCTAAACATATTTTTTTTTTTTAAAAAAAAGCATTTCTTTGGTCAGACGAGACTGAAACTTAACTTTTAGGCCTATATGTAAAACGCATCATGCTGTGGGGATCCTGTTCATTGGCAGGAACTGACAAGGTAAACGGAGATGAACGGAGCTAAAATACAGGAAAATCCTGAATGACAACCTGAGAGAGGCAGCAAAAGAGCCAGGAGTTGAGCTGAGTCTCCCTTTTCAGCGGGAAAATGAGCTCAGTCACACAATAAAGGCTAAAATGGAATTTTAGAAAATGTCCTAGTTAAAGTCTAAATCTAAAAGCTTCTAAGAATCTGTGGCAAGACTTGAAAACTCTGTCTTTCAAATGCTCTCAACCCAGTTTGATTTGAGCACGTGGGTCTGTACATGAGGAATTTATTAAAAATGTTTGATTGTGCAAAGGTGGCACAGACGAACCCCAAAAGACTTGCACCTGAATTTTAAGCAAAGGGTGCGTCTACAAAAGTATTAAGGGCAGTTCCACATTTTTTTGGCTGTTTGTTTGAAATTCAGTGTCAGTCATGTATCCTTTTCATCCCCCTTCAGTCTATATGTATTACATTAAAACTTGGACTTCTCTCATGACTAGAGTTAAAAGGGTACGAACACGTTTCCAAGGCTCTGCGCATAATCATTAGTTTTAAATCATTTTGCTTTGCTTAAAGCAGTGAGCAGCACAAGGCCACATGCAGTGGATCAGAATAGAATAGAGCAGAACAGAATATGTTGGTGAGCAAGGCCGAAAGGGGATTACAGACGCAGCTAAACTGCGGCCGGTGATGAATTAGAAAGTCTTTTGGTTCTGAGGCATTTTGCTGTTAACTGAATGTGCGCTTGAGTGAAAAACCAGTATAATGAGAATGTCATGTAAAAGTAAAATGAACAAGAATGGCTCGAGGCATGAATCATGATTAAGTGCTAACCAATTATGTCCAGAGTCCTTTTCAGAAAACGATCCTTTCTCCCCGTCTGTGCTTCTTCTCCTACTAACCTGTGCTTTGTGTTAAAACTCTGTTTCCGTTTCAACCTTTTCCAACTGTCTCTGTTGTGTCTCTCTGACCCTCAGATGCCCTCTTATTTCTTCTCTAAGGCAAGATCTCTCTTTCACTCCTTTTCTAATCCTCCCTTTTTTTAATGCACCCTTATTCCCTTTGCCCCCCTGTTCCCCCTGTTTGGTTTGTTTTCTCGGCTGTATTAAGTGATAATGCAGACTCATTTACCAAAACACAACATGTTCTGAAACGGGTTTTACTACATCCACTGCAGGTCAGAGACGGTGCACATGAATGTGTACAGTTTGCATGATCACAACACTTTTTTCTTTTTTGTCTCCCACCATTAAAAAGAAGAGTAGCTCATCAGTCATTACATAAAATCCTAGTTAACATCTGAGGCTAAAGATTAATGAAGATTTTTTTTTATTTTATTTTTTTATCTGTGTTGTCAAGGTCCTGAATGGACATCTTTTAATTTGGACATATTTGCCTCTTTCCTTTCTTCCCAGCCCTGGACGACTGTATATGTCTGAGTAGCGAGCTGCTCATTTGAGAAAACCATTTGATCTTACTAACACCTCTCAACGTTACGCAGTCTTGTATTTACCCATTAAGTATAAAGATGATCACAGATGGTTCCACCGTGGGAATCTTGCCAGAGCCCTTCCTCCTAGAGCAAATCAAGCCACAGTCTCGCTGCTGGGCCATAAATCTATGGTTAATATAGTCGTCACACCAGTTTCCTTTTTTATTCTGCCCTCTTTATTCACTGGCAGCGCTCTCAGCCCCCCCTACGTGTACAACCATTTGTGTCCCTGCAGTGTCTCAAGGTCTGGTGGGAAAACAACAGTTGGAAAGCTGTAATTACAGCCTGAACATCCCAGGCCAAAAAGCATAATCCTCAGTTTGGAGCAGTGGAATGCAGAGCAAACTGAGCCGTCTTTGATGTGAGGACTGGAGGGATCAGCACATAACGTTTGGTTTGGCCTGGTTCTGCCAAGGCCCACTGCCGCCCCCCCCCCCTCCCCAAGCCCCCACCAACCTATTTTATCTCCTCTGGGATTTTCTTTTCTTCCCTTCTCTTTAGTTTCTGAAGCCGAGTTGCAGAACTACAAATATGACCGCCCTAGACCAAGAAATTCCAGGTGCTTTGGTGGTTGTGGCATGCCATGAGATTCCTCTGTAGGTATTTGTGATGGAGCGCAGGGGAACACGCATAGCCAAGTCTCGTCCCGGGCATTTTTACAACCAATAAGTGGTTCCGTTGGAGGATTCGTCAGCGGGTGGCCATTTTCTCTCTACTTTCTTCCTCTCGCTGTCACTGTTCGCTGCACACGCTCACTAAAACCCTTCTGCCGCCACACTCGTCTGATTCTGTGTGCATATATCTGTCTGAATTATTTAAAATCTCAAACTGATCTACTTCATCACTGTCCTCTCTTTTTTTCACTTCTTTTCGCACTTGTGCCCTCTTCGGTGTTTTTTCTACAGAAATGTGCACATGTGAAATAAACAAGCTCTGCATCTCACAAGTCCTCGTCTTCTCCTTTGTAGGTGAAATGTGATCAGTACTGGCCAACACGTGGCACAGAGACCTACGGTCTCATCCAGGTCACTCTGCTGGACACAGTGGAGCTGGCCACCTACTCTATGAGGACCTTCGCGCTTTACAAGGTAGCATGCGAAACAGCAATGCCTCTTTTTCAAAATCAAGTGTCCACGTGATATTTTTTGAAGAGAGATGCTCCTCAACACTGCCAATACTGATTTCAGCTGATTCCAAATTATTATTATTTTTTTTTTTTTAATGTAAAATAAATTATTTGATCAACTGATCAAAATTAACACATTGAAGTCTCGGCAACTCTGATTTCAGACATTTTTGAGATGGTAATTAGAAATGGGTGAGTTTTTAGATTGCTGAAATTGTTGAAATGATTTACCATTTGGTAACTGCATGACATTGTTCAGGCAGTTTTGTTTGTTTCTCAAACCCTAAAGTAATCCAGCAAAGATACTCAGATCTAGAAATAACTGTTAACTATGAATACAGGCATCTATCAAAAAAAAAGATAAGAAAAGAAAATCTAAATACAAAAATAGACTAAAGGTTCAACGCAATAAATTTCTCTGAACTTACTTTTTTCAAGTAATTTGCAAATATTTTTTCTACATTTAAATTTTCAGGAGGATAACTTTTTTTTTTATCTTGATGATTTTAAAATAATTTATTAAAAGAATAGCTGTATCTCAATCGGTGTTTGATCTGCCCTCTCTGCTCCTGCAGACCGGCTCTAATGAGAAGCGTGAGGTTCGTCACTTCCAGTTCACAGCCTGGCCGGACCACGGGGTCCCCGAACATCCCACCCCGTTCCTGGCCTTCCTTCGCCGGGTCAAAGCCTGCAACCCCCCAGACGCTGGACCAATGATTGTGCATTGCAGGTGTGTCTGATTTTCTATGATGTTGTCTCATCAGCCACGGAGGTGCGTTTATGCCTATTCAGTGAATGCAAAAGGAAAACGAACTCGATCCTCAAGATGTTTTTGAGGGGGGAGTTTGGGGTTTTAGTTTATGAAAATCAGCCAGAGTTGGAGAGCACTTGTTTAAAACTTTTTAGACAGCCTGGAATTACCTGCCAATATGCAAACCCCAGACCACCATGACTGGCTTAGGCTCCCGGATTCCTTTCTTAACAAAATTCACCATCTCAAACATTTCCCATGATTACTTTCCAGTGTTGAAAATTGGCCATTCATGCTGCCGGAGAAGCCGGGTTCGTAAGTTTACATTTAAATGAGTTGCTGTCTAAGCAGCGGGAGGCTCATTTGCTGGATGGAAGAAGATTCTGAAAACGTGTCATTACTGTCACGGCACAGTGTCGAGCTCCAGAGTTAGAAAGAAACAGCTATTTGCTTTTACCAGTGAGCGAGAGAGAGCGAGCGAGCGAGGGGAGGAAAAAAAAGATAGAGCTGAGTGGGGAAAATATGGAGCAGAAGCTCTCAGGAGGAGGAATTAGTGGAGTATGGACGTGGAGGAAGAAAGGGAGGGGGATCGGACACAATGATTGAGAGAAAGTGGTACCAAGGGGAGTGGAAGTTAGAGGGGGAGATTTGTGCAGAATGGGAGAGAAGGTGAAGCGAAATCCTGGACGCAGTGAATGAAAATGATGAATTAAAGAATCACGGAGATGGGGAGAAAATGGAGTGTAAAAAAAAAAAAAAAGCAAGAATGTGAGAGTGAAAAAGTGGCGGTGCTGGCGTTTGAGTTTTGGACGGGTACTTAGGGTGAAGATAAAGAGGCAGGGGGATGAATGAGGGCAGGAGGCTGCCAGGAGAGGAGCTCTTCCTAATCTTCTGTCGCAGTCAGATGGAGTATCCAGCAGGATTATCAGTCAAATTTAATTATCTCGGCAAGACTCCATCATGATGGGCCTTAACACTTCAACCGGCCTCGACGGGCCTGATCTCATTCCACCTGGACAACACGCACATGCAGAGTAATATTAATGTAATCATATAAAGGGTTCTGTATTCGCTTGCAGAAACCTGCTCAGTCAGGTCGTCTCGCCGTTTAGGTACAAGCGCAGCAGAAACGTGAAGTGTTTGGGTCGGCAGCTAAATGTATTAAATTTCTGGATTATATGTCGATGGGGGTGATATGATTATGATGCTGACTCACTGCTGATTTTGATTTTTTTACAAGCCTTGTTGGTACTGTCGCCAGTTGGCGTCGTTGCCGTGTTTTGCTTCATTTAGGCGCCAAATACCGGAGCTTTCCAAGCTCAGATTTAGTGCTTACATTGGTCTCATCCAACCTAGGTGAGACAATCACATCACCATCTGTCGGCCCATTTATTCGTTTATTTATTTATTATCGTTGTAGCGCCGGTGTGGGCCGAACCGGCTGCTTCATCGTCATCGACGGCATGACAGAGCGCATCAAGCACGAGAAGACTGTCGACATTTACGGCCACGTCACGCTGATGCGCTCTCAGAGGAACTACATGGTCCAGACGGAAGACCAGTACATCTTCATCCACGATGCTTTGCTGGAGGCCGTGACGTGCGGGAACACCGAGGTCCCCGCCAGAAATCTGTACTCCTACATCCAGAGGCTGACACAAATTGAGCCGGGAGAGAACGTCACTGGCATGGAGGTGGAGTTCAAGGTAAGGACAAATACGTGCACCACCGAAGAATTTATTAGATGTAAGATGATTTGTTTGATTTATTAGATGTGTTTGTTTTATACAACACATAAAACAAACATGACATGTACTAGCTTTGGTACAAGCGACCTATAAAGAATCTGCAAAAATCACCTTAAATGTTTGGGAAAATCAACCACCAAAAGTATAATAAGAAAAAAAGTGTGTATAAAAAAAATAAGTTAGGAACATTAACAAATGAGAAAAATTAAATAACTTAATAAATTGTATATAAAATTGTATTAAGATAGAAAATGGAAAAAAATAAATAATGAAATAAAAAATTAAACTTGGTAAAGCAAAAAGACTGGAAATAAAATGAGTAGTTAAATAGCAGTGTGAATGTATGAATGTTAAATTCATACTATTGAAAATGATAATAATAATTTATGTCACTCCGTGTCGCTCTTTTTCTTTTTTGGGGGGATGCAAATCAAGCCATTTATTTATTTTTTTCTATATTTATTGATACTTTTGGCAGGATTCGTTCTCCATAGGAATGTTTTGACCGTTAACCTCTAAGCCTCTTTCCTGTCTTATTAGTTTTTACTAGTTCTTATCATTTTAGTTCACCTTAAAGACGTTGCTACATGAATTAAGGTTGAAGCTCAAGGCGGCTGCTGGTTTGCAGCTCTTCCTTGTGAGGCTTAAGATATCTGCTGCTACCAGAGAGGATGGTGCCTCTGAAACATGTTTTTTTTTTGTTCTTTACACAAAGTTGTACTTTTGTAAACTTTGAGTAAAAAAGTTTACAAAAGAACTTTTGCTGACTTATGGAGCTGGTTTAAACACAGAAAACACCAGCAGACAACAGTTGCTCTGAAGCTGTTTTACTCTTTTAACTTTTTTACTCTGATATCCACTTCATCTGATAAGATCTCTGAAGGCTTAACTGATCTGGCTTTCTCAGGTATACATAAAGCAAAAGCAGGTGGTTCAGACTTTTCCAGGAAATGTTTTTATGTCTGCTCAAACACTCAGAGGGCAAAGTCAACATAAAGCAACGCCGCATAGTCTCCTTCCATGAAATGGCCCAGCATTCCCCTCTTAATAGCAGTGGTCTCCTTCCAAAAGACAGCGAATAGGAACCAAAATGCCAGGATCGTCTCTTTCGTTGCGTTTCATCTTGGTGGAACACCCACGGGACGTCGCAGGTTTCCATCTGAAGCGCCCACCACTAGAAAAACACTACAAAGCGCCGGGGATTTCTCATGGATGATGGGTGTCGCATCCAAACGCATAAAAATCAAAGAAAAGCTGAAGCATGTGTGTGAGAAAATCAACAAATGCGGTTCCGCGGCTCCACGTTTAAGGCGGCGTGTTTTTGTTTTTTTTTGTTGTTTTGTTTTGTTTTCTGTTTTCTCCTTGCTCAACATTTTCAAAGCCGATATTGGCATGTCTCAAATGGGGTGGTAAAGACGTCGTGTTTGTTTGCTGATAAAACAGAATCAAAGTCAGCGCAGGCGGCGTGAAGAGTTACTGCTGTTGATGCTGGAAAGCCGGTTCGTTGCCGTAGCCGGATGACTGGTGGAGCTGTGGTCAGGGGGGCGGATTTTCTGTCTCAATTCGTCTGTGAGAAAACAAGGTAGAGCTGGTTCTTTCGCAGCCGCTCACTTAACCGGACCCCATTGTTCCGCCAGCGTCTGCGGTTTCTCCCTCGGCCCGTTTTTCTGTTGTTCTGTCTCCCATTTAAAAGCCATGTCATCCAATAGCCGAGAGTCAGGGGAGTATTCCCCGTGTCTGCACATGTACTTACATAAAATCATGGTTTGATTTAAAAAAAAAGAAGGAAGAAAAAAAAAAGACTTTGTCTTTATTTTTCTTCCTTAGGGTGAGGGTCTTTTCTTTTATTTTTCTACTTTTTTTCCCCCTTCCGGTGCTAGTTCATGTGTGGTTCACATATGTGAGCTGAGACAGTGTGGGGCCTTGTGGTTTCCTGCACCCCAACTCTTGATTTTCTCCTCTTATTCGTCTCATTATATTCGCCCCTTTCCATTCCTGAACCGCTGCCCCGATCCCTTGGAGTCGCCCCCGCTTTGTTTATTCAATTTAAGACGTCTGGCTAAATATCCTGAGGCCTGCCTGGTTTAACCAATCTTCCTGTTTTACTTATGCAGGTCGCCAGAGGATGTCCAGACCTTGTGTTGAATCCATTTCAATACGCTTCTTGAATTTGTTTTCACTTTTTTCCCCTTCAGTTGACCCACAGCGTTACTTCGTAGACTCTTATTTTGAAACGTTATCAAAAGTGTGTAATTTTGCAATGATGTAATATAATGGATGTTGTGTTTGCTTCCAGCGTCTGGCCAGTGCCAAGGCCCATACGTCTCGGTTTGTGAGTGCCAATCTGCCATGCAACAAGTTCAAGAATCGACTGGTGAACATTATGCCCTATGAGACGACGCGCGTGTGTCTGCAGCCAATCAGAGGGGTGGAAGGGTCCGACTACATCAACGCCAGCTTCATTGATGGATACAGGTGAGTATGCTTGAAATTGCGGTTGCTTTTCAACAGCAATTTGAAGGGTGCGCTACACATCATGCGCTTTTGTTTGCAGGCAACAACGGGCCTACATAGCAACCCAAGGCCCGCTGGCTGAGACCACAGAGGACTACTGGAGAATGCTGTGGGAACACAACTCCACTATAGTTGTCATGCTGACCAAACTGAGAGAAATGGGACGGGTACGTCAAAGACTAACATGCATAGTGGAAGTAATTTTTTTTTTTTAATGCCACAACCATAAAATGGACAACTATTAGTCATATCCTCTGTAAATCTGTTCCTTATGGCAGAAAGTTGAAAGAAGTTACATGTGTAGTTTGCCACAAAACATCAGATGAAACCATAATTGAACCTTTTTGCTCCACATACAAATCTCTGTGTGGTAGCAAAGTAACACCACACATCACCCTAAACACCCTAAACCAGGGGAGTCACACTCAATTTCACAGAGGGCCACTTCAGCATATTGGCCACCCTCAACGGGCCACATTGACGGTACAAATCAG
>NW_006799982.1:1834157-1836459 GCF_000485575.1 Poecilia formosa | reverse complement strand
TCACAAAAAAGGAAGGCTCTTGTTGTCTCACTGCACCCCAAGAGATGCATAACCTACAAAAACCATTTCTGTCGTCTGGTTTTGAACCAGAGACCTTTAGTGTGTTAAGCAAATGTGATAACCACTACACTACAGGAACTGAACTTCTCTTGTTTGTTTCAGTTTGAGGTTCCAAAGTTGATGATGTGAGATGCAACATGAAAATTTCAACTGAAGTTTGCACTCAGATGCCTGGATTCTGAGTACAGACCATGACACCACAGAACCCTTGTTGACCTTTAGTAAACACATGTGATGAATAGAACATGCAAAATCTGTTTCTGTCTGGTTTCGAACCAGAGACCTTTTGCGTGTGAAGCAAACATGATAACCACTACACTACAGAAACTCATGCTCTTTCCACTGTTCCTGGTAGATGATCCACATTTTGTTAGAGACTAATGTCAACAATGGGCATGGAACAATGTCAAATACTTATACCACAGATCCTCTCAGAGAGCACAGTAACTTGGTGAACAAACTGTCAGACTTATACTGGTGTCCAATTTCACATTACAGTCCATAAACTAAGCCTGGGATCAAAAAAAATGTATTAAAGATGTCATTAGCAGAGATAAATGGTTCTACAGAGACTTGGTTAAATGGCTATAAAATAAAATCAATACTTACAAATAAAAAATGGCTCAAAAATAAAATTAACACATTAAAATAAAAAATATCTGTGAAATACAATCAACACTTGAAAATTAAAAATGGTTCAAACATAATATCAGCACTTCAAAATACAAAATCTCTGGAAGATAAAATATTATGTATGTTGTTTTGAAAAACATTAGAATATAAGCACTTTTATCAAATTTCCATTGTGGTAAGATCATTTGAGTTCTTCTTAAATCCATGGAAACTCAATAGTTTGTAAGGTAGGTGAGTTAGCTCAGCAGGTTAGAGCGCCATGCTGGTAATGCTGAGGTCATCGGTTCAAACCCCATATGGGGCAATTCATGTGTGTGTGTCTTTCAGACAATCAACACTTCAAAATAAATAAGGGTTCAAAAATACAATCAACACTTCAAAATAAATAAGGGTTCAAAAATACAATCAACACTTCAAAATAAATAAGGGTTCAAAAATAAAATCAACATTTCAAAATAAATAAGGTTTCACTAATAACATCAACACTTTACAATTAAAAAAAGGGTTCAAAAATCAAATCAACACTTTAAAATTAAAAAAATGGTTCAAAAATAAAATCAACACTTTACAATTAAAAAAATGGTTCAAAAATAAAATCAACACTTTACCATTAAAAAAATGGTTTAAAAATAAAATCAACACTTCAAAATAAAAAATGGTTCAAAAATAAAATCAACACTTTACAATAAAAAATGGTTCAAAAATAAAATCAACATTTTATAATTAAAAAAAATGGTTCAAAAATAAAATCAACAGTTCAAAATGTATAATGGTAACTGTTTCTGTCTGTTCAGTCCATAAACTAAGCCTGGGATCAAAAAATGCATTGAAGATGTCATTAGCAGAGACAGAGGCTTGGCTAAAAAATAAAATCAATACTTACAAATAAAAAATTGTTAGGAAGCGCATTACAAACCTTTGGTTGAAATGACGCGTTAAATTCAAGTCTCCATTACAGACCAGAGAAAACTAAAGAGAATGCAACGTTGTGTTAATCCATTTGATGAGCCGGCAGTTTATCTTGAGGAAATACATGACGATGCAAAAGTTAATTAGACTGTAACATGCGCAGTCCGCAGCTCAACCACTGCGGACGCTGCGAAGACTTAGAAACCGCTGGGAGAAACTCATCCAGCGGATTTAACAAATGGAGCCTTCTTGGTGCAAGTTACCCATGAGAGCGGAGTTCTGGAGGAGCTGCAGATGTAACATCTGTCCGTTTCAGAGAAGCGAAACCACGCAAAATAAATAAATAAATAATCAATCCTGGTAAAAGCTCACACCGGACCGCACAGGGTAAAACACTCAGAGTTCAATTGATCTGTTTGGATCAGACAGATCAACTGACTGATGAATTAGCGCAGATTTTTCTGCAGAGGGGAACCAGGAGGAAGTGCGTTCAGACCCCAGCGGGTGAAGTGATGCTAATTTAAGTGAAGTCGCTTAATTTAATTTATTAAAAGTTATTGGGGTGGTTTTTGTCACTACGAGAAAAATGTAGATGCATTTTAATTAATTGAATTTGTGATCGGATCTGGATTCACGGTGAATATTACCGCATAAAATGAGACTAAATAGTTGATGTTAATATGATTGTAATTTCACGGAT
>NW_006799982.1:1755547-1834147 GCF_000485575.1 Poecilia formosa | reverse complement strand
TGGTTCAAAAATAAAATCAACACTTCAAAATAAAAAATGGTTCAAAAATAAAATCAACACTTTAAAAAATGGTTCAAAAATAAAAATCAACACTTTACAATAAAATCAACACCTTAAAATAAAAAATGGTTCAAAAATAAAATCAACATTTTACAATTAAAAAAATGGTTCAAAAATAAAAGCAACAGTTCAAAATGTGTAATGGTAACTGTTTCTGTCTGTTCAGTCCATAAACTAAGCCTGGGATCAAAAAATGTATTGACTATGTCATTAGCAGAGACAGAGGTTTGGCTAAAAAATAAAATCAATACTTACAAATAAAAATTTGTTAGGAAGCGCATTACAAACCTTTGGTTAAAATGACGCGTTAAATTCAAGTCTCCATTACAGACCAGAGAAAACTAAAGAGAATGCAATGTTGTGTTAATCCATTTGACGAACCGGTAGTTTATCTTGAGGAAATAAATGACGATGCAAAAGTTAATTAGACTGTAACATGCGCAGTCCGCAGCTCAACCACTACGGACGCTGCGAAGACGTAGAAACCGCAGGAAGTAACTCATCCAGCGGATTTAACAAATGGAGCCTTCTTGGTGCAAGTTACCCAGGAGAGCGGAATTCTGGAGGAGCTGCAGACGAAACATCTGTCCGTTTCGGAGAAGCAAAACCACGCAAAATAAATAAATAAATAATCAATCCTGGTAAAAGCACACACCGGACCGCACAGGGTAAAACACTCACAGAGTTCAGTTGATCTGTTTGGATCAGACAGATCCAACTGACTGATGAATTAGCGCAGATTTTTCTGCAGATGGGAACCAGGAGGAAGTGCATTCAGACCCCAGTGATGCTAATTTAAGTGAAGTCGCTTAATTTAATTTATTAAAAGTTATTGGGGTGGTTTTTGTCACTACGAGAAAAATGTAGATGTAGTTTGTAGTCAATTCGTGCTCAAAACCTATTGTTAAGTCAATGTCGGCCTATAAAATGCTGCGGGGGCCACATAAAATGACATGGCGGGCCACATGTGGCCCGCGGGCCTTGAGTTTGACACATGTGCCCTAAAGCTACTGAGACACCATCATGCTGTCAGGAGGCTTTCCTTCAGCAGGGAAATGGAAACTGGTTGGAGTTGAGGAGAAAATGGGTGGAGCTAATTACAGCGCAATCATGACAAATATAAAAGGACACATAGAGGTTCATCTTCCAGGAGGTTAAGAACCATAAAACAACACATTCACACACATGCAGTGTGAATGTATTAGAAGTGTCCAGCCCTAAATCCAACAGAGAATATCTGGGGAGACTTGAAAGTGGCTCTTCACTCTCTGATTTGACTAAGCTTGAGCTATTTTGTTATGAACAATGGGTAAGAAAAAAAAAGGAGTCTTTAAATCTGCAAACCTGTTAAATGTGTCCCAAAAGATTTGATTGACTGGATTTGTTATTACAGCAAAAGTTGCTTCTGTAAAGTATTGACTCAGACAGCGAAATACAAATTCAGATTTTCCTTTGTTGGTATTATGCTCAATTATGCACCACTTTTCGGTCTATCACAAACAATGACAGCAAAATACTTAGTTTGTTGTAATGCAGAGGTGACAAAGGCCATGTGCTTAATCAATGTCCCGGTGTAACACAACTGAGTCAAATAGCCCAATTTGCTCCTTAGCGTTTACTGAAGTTCTGCTAATGGACCTCATTACTTAATTCAGGTTTGTTGAAGCAGAGACATTTTTGAAGGTTGCAGGACACCGACTCTCAAATACTGGACTTATCAAAAATGTGGAAAAAGTTGCAGAGCTCTGAGCACTTTTGCACAGCACTGTACAATTGAGATTTGCTCATGATAAAAAGTCCAAAGTTGTTATGCTTTTAAAGTGACACCCTGAAATTTGATGTGGCAATCTGAAAATAGTTATTTGCGTTGTCCTCTGCAGGAGAAGTGTCACCAGTACTGGCCAGCAGAGAGATCAGCCAGGTACCAGTACTTTGTGGTTGATCCCATGGCTGAATATAACATGCCTCAGTACATCCTCCGAGAGTTCAAAGTGACTGATGCCCGAGTGAGTCTTCTGTTTGCTTCTATGCATTCGTGCTGGTGTAGTGTTTTGATTTATGCACAAAGACAAGAAAACCCCCTCAAACCACTTACCTTCTTCATTCAGGACGGCCAATCAAGGACGGTTCGTCAGTTCCAGTTTACCGATTGGCCAGAACAAGGAGTGCCAAAATCGGGAGAAGGATTCATTGATTTTATTGGCCAAGTTCACAAAACTAAAGAACAGTTTGGTCAGGATGGGCCAATTACTGTGCACTGCAGGTAGGAGTGTTTTTTCTTGTTGTTTTTATTTGTACCTCAAGTCCCTGTTGAAATATTTGTCTAGTCCTACATATTTCTAAGCATAAGAAATGGCCAACAATGCACACCGTGGCATTTGGAGGAAAATGGAGAAACTTGGAAGCCTGGAAATACCAGATGTGAAAGACATAAAGAGTGATCGTTTGCCGCACGAGGGATTGGTGCAGTTCACAAAATGGATGGCATCGTAGGGAAAGACGATCTGTTAAATATTGACGCAACATCTCAAAACGTCACCCAGGACTTTAGAGCTTGACACAAAAATGTCTTTTGATATACAATCACTTCAAGCATTCTGTCAAATTAGTTGATCAGAACTGGGAAGATGTGTGCAAACAACACAGCCTACAAGCATGACTCAGTTACATTCATTCTATTAGGAGCAATATTCCAAAATTAGAGCGAAATACCCAAAACGAGTTACCCAAGTCATACAATGCTAAAGAAATGTCCGTAAGTAACATAAAGAAACGGAAACTTCTTCATACATCCTTTTAGTATTTAGTAAATCTAAATAATGTTGGTAATCCCATTTCATGTAAAAAAAAAAAAAAGAAATATTAAAAATCATATTGTGAAAAGCAAGTTAAATATTTTACATTGTATGTAAAAAAAAAATTTTTTATCAACTGTTTGAAATTAAAAGTAAGTGTCCCTTATTTGAAAAAGCGATTTGCTACCTTGAACCACAATGATTTAAGAGGAACATCCAGTCTAGTTCTCTTTAAAGCTTACTGACTGATAAAATAGAAACCATTTCTACAAAAATTCATATCTAACTGGTTCCCCATCTTCCAACAGCGCTGGAGTCGGGAGGACCGGTGTGTTCATCACCCTGAGCATCGTCTTGGAGAGGATGAGGTACGAAGGGGTGGTGGACATCTTCCAGACGGTCAAGATGCTGCGCACACAGAGACCTGCCACCGTTCAAACAGAGGTGAGATTATAATATCTAATTTGACATAAAAAAAAAAAAACATCAATACATCTTTATTATGTTTCATTCTTAATCCATGTTTTCTTTTCCCCTCCCACCAGGATCAGTACCAGTTCTGCTACCGGGCCAGTCTCGAGTACCTGGGAAGCTTCGATCACTATGCAACATAAACACAGTTGCTGTCTAGTCTCGCCCCATTCAGCCGACTGCTCCCTTTTTGTAGTGTCACACACAACCTGAATACACGCACTTGGCTGGAATGTGTGCGTGAAGATTTCGCCACCACCTACAGAGTCTAAACGGGGGTGGCGGACCACCGGCTTATCCCCCCCGTTCCCAGAAACAGCACTTCTAACTGAGCCATAGCGATCCTGCTCGACCCCCGGGGGGCGAGGGTGGGAGACTCGTGTCGCCCTCCCTCTACCCCTCCACCCAGTCCAAACACAAACACACCTGTGGGTCAGTCTGAAGAAGCAGCTTCAACCACTGCTCCAAAACAAAATATTAAATATAGATTTTTTTATGATGATGATGATGATGAATACGTTTTGGTTCCAGTGCTTCTGTGAGCACCCAGATTGCTTTGTGTTGTTTTCGGTGTGGAACTCTCACCTCGTCCACCACCAGTGTAGCATCACTAAACTGAAAAAAAAACAAAAAAACAAACAGGACCAAGCGGCGGGAAAAAGTTGGAATTTTTTTCTATCACGAGGAGCGCCAGGTTAAAGTCTGCGCATCCACCCGATGGAATCCTCCTGGGTTTATACGCACCGGAGAATTGCCAACAGAAAGAACTGAGGACACAGAGCACACGGTTTTAAAAAGACAAAAAACACGTACTTTAAAAAGGAGCACCAAGGAGTATTTTTCTTTCCTTTTCTTTTTTTTGTTTTTTTCTTTGGTTCTGGATCATGTTGGAAACAGACTTTTGTTTCCTGCGAATGAAAAGAGGACATTTCTACAGTAATAAGCACCACCAGTTCAACCTTATTACACTTATTACACTTCAAATAAGGGAAGAGAGGTTTAAACTGCAAAGCAAAACATTAATTTAGTTTTTTAGAAAGATATGACTATTTAGTTTTTTTAAAAAACAAAATGGCACATTCTGTTATCGTTTTTTCTTTTTTTTTTTTTTAGCATTTTTGTCCCCACTGACTACAAAAAGCAAGGTTTGAAAGCTGTTGCCATGTTTTTTTAAAGCGTACAATCAAATCCAGCGTGGAGGATGTTCACCGTTTGGTGACAAACGCCACCTTCGAGTGTCACTGTCACTTACTCTCCACCTCCTATCTTTGTGAAAACACTCACGCTCAGCGGCTTAATATCCCAGCACATGCCTGTCTTGCCTAGCAGAGCAAGGAGACGTGAGGACGCGGAAAGTCCCACCGAGTTGTGCGTTTTTGCTCATTTGAAGCCACCTAAATCACAAAAAGTGCAGAAAGCATGTACAGCAGGCAAGACACGACGGGGAGGGGAGAAATCAACTATTTATGTGTCCAAATAAGCTTTCACAGAGATTTCTTTACCAGAGAGCGAGAAAAGGATGCAGGGGGGTCTGGGTTTTTGGGGGGAAGGGGGCAAATTTCTCACTGGAATGCTCACCTTAGACTTTTCTCTCTGTCTGATTCAGTGTGCAATAAGTAGATGTATTATATATTTTTGTGTCGAGTCACTTAACTGCAGTTATACGCCATGATGAGGATGATGTTGATAAAAAGGTGTGTCGTTTACTCCAGATACAAGATGTTTTACACTCGATTTGGTTCAGTGTGTCCGGACAGAGCGTCACAACTCCGGAGGTCACGTCGAAGCGAACGAAATGATCAAAGTCACATTTCAAACAGCATCTATTGAGTATTTTTGATTTTAGATTTATAGTGCCTTATATTACACGCCTATTTTGATAAAGTTACTTTAAATGATTTTTTTTTTTTTTTTTTTGGTTTGGTGTGTATATTTTATGTACGTATGCTTGTGTGTATGTGATCTGAGTGTTTGTGTTCATGATTTTTGTTCCGGTATGTGAAAGTGTTTTTTATTTAGTTTTTTGTATGTTCAGTTTTTTTGGTCGTGAAAATGTCAAACTGAAGGTTCCATGTGGGTTGGATGGTCTTTGCTTCGAACCCAGCAGCTGCTTCACCATTGCTCTTTTTTATTCAATGAGTTATTTTTTACGACTCAGTTACAGAAGTTTTATCTGGATGAAATGATCATTTAGGCAAAATGAAGTCTAAGCTGTTGCTTGCAAGAGTTTTATGTGCAGCTCTTTGCAAAGGTATTCCCTCCATTAAGGCTTTTTAAATCGTCACATTGTAACCCGCAAATCTCAGTGTATGTCTTTAGGCTTTTAATGTGTAAGTCGTGCGCATTTGTGAAGTGGAAAGAAAATCACACAGTTTACTTTTTCTTTTTTTTTTTTTGCAAATAAAAATCTGAAAAGTGTGCATTGTATTTGTTTTCAGCTTCTGTAAATCAACTTTTTCTGTGGTTGCGACTTTGAGCTTTTGGTCTCTAGCAGCTTGGTACATCAAGGGACTGAAATATTTTCCCATTCTCGTTTGCAAAAATAGCTCGAGCTCTGCGAGACTGAATGGAGAGGAATTGTAAACTTTTATTTCAGGTATGATAGAGATTCTCATTTAGATTTATTCCCTCAGCATGACCCTGCCGCCGCCTTGATTCACAGTCGGGATAGAGCATTCGAAACAATGTGCAGTGTTAGCACTACATGACACATTAATCTCATCTCTTTTTTTGCATTTTTACTAATTTCCAAAGATGAAACAATCTTTTTCTCTACTGTTCTCCTCTTCTCGCCACATTTCTATAAAAGTCAAACTTGCGGACAGGTAATAATTGTTCCATCAAGAGATTCTCCCACCGTGTCTGTTTAGTACTCTCCTTGGGAAGACAGCCATCACTTTAGGTTTCAGTCATAGATTGGAGATGTTCTACGCTTGGGACATAACTTTTTTTTAAACGTCTCCTCTTTCTACCTGACCTGTCTGCTATGATTCTTGGTCTTCATGATGATGTTTGTTCTCCGACGTTCTCTGATGAATCTCTTTCGCCTTCACTGTAGTCATTCTGAGATTAAATTACACACATATGGACTTTATTTAAACTTGGTTACTTCTGGTGGCAGTGAGTAGCAGTGGATTCAAGTATCAGTGTAATGGCAGTTGAATATACATATGCATGCACTTTTTAGAACTGTTAAAAATGAAAGTCGCGTATCATTTTTCTTCCACTTCACAATTATGCATTGTTGGTCTACAGCATAAAATACATCAAGGTTTGTGGTGGTGCTGCGACAAAATGTGAACATCTGTAAGGAGTATGAATGCTTCTGCAAGGCAGCGTACACAACTCTTCGCAGGGAGAGTTCGGTTTGCCTGACAGAACGGTTTGGCCGCACAGCGGCTCCGCCAAGCCAGAATTGCTCAGCTATGCAGTTATCTACAACAAGATGAACAACAGAGGAGCTCTCTGTCAGTAAGAACAAAATCGACACCATCGTAGCTCACCTATGTAACCCACCTGAAACCACCTGAAGTCAGTCAGCCTCCTCATCTGTGTCCCTCAATCCACACTTCCGTCCCCCATTTCTGTGTTTTTATCCAATCATGATGAAGGCAAAGAGAAGTTCAGGTGCTACCAACACAGAACAGATGTAGTCACATTTTTTTTATATATATATATATATATATATCTCCATCAACGCTTGACCGCACAAGAGACGGTCAAAAGTTTTCCACCATCTAGCGGTGACCCTGTTGTCTTTTTTTATTATTATTATTATTTCATATGCATGGTACCACTTCTGAGATGCCCCCTATTGGTCACGCCGCTTAAGGGAAGACTTGCACTTTCTCTCTTTGTACTATGCACTACTAAGATCTCTAACAGCCCCTCCCGCTACGCATCCTCCCCCCCCTCCCCCCACGCCCCAAAAGGAGACTTACTTGAACTCTTTAAAGTGGATTGTGTAATGCTCACACGGTCGTGTATATGTAAATAACACAAAACACAGAGTAATTGAGATGCATAGCTAAACGGAGAGATAAAGTTAAAGAGACATTTATGAGATATAGAGAGTGATATCAAAGTTGCACCTGAAATCACGGTTTTACGGCACAGCTGTATTGTGCAATACGCCACTTTGTGGATTTGTTATCCCACAAACAAGAAGTTTCACTAAAAGCTTGTTCTAAATACCCCTGCCCTCCCCCCGTTCCTTCAAATGTGTCATGTAGATGGATAAAACTGAAGTTTATAAATTGTATAAAATGAACGTACGATGTGTTGCTTGGGTCAGTTGCCACCAATTGGTCTGTACATGTAAAACATTTTTTTTTTTTTTTTTTCATTTTGTTACGGGCTCTGAGTCAACAAGTGCTTTTTTTTATTTTCCTATGTTGGTTCTCAGAGCGTGTGGAAAACACAAAAACCCAGTCTGTATGGATTTCTGTTCAATATTGACACAGGTTTCATTTGTTACAAATAAACTCAAGTGAAATGATTGGTGTTGGTGTGATTTTTGTTTTAGCAGCAACGTGACAATTTTAAAAAGTAATTTTTGGGGAAATTCGTATTACGGTCAGTTTGACAGCTGCAGAGCTCGTTATGTAGGGTCGAGATATGTTCCGGAAAAATTGGGAAAGTTGGAGGTGAAAAATGATCCTGCAGAACAAATCTAAAATTTCTTCTAAATACAAGTGCAATGTCATAAAATATTATAACAATTGGAACATTTCCTAACATTTTGACTTTTGAAGCATTTTAGATATTGGTCGAGTGAAAGATTTATATATGATAACCGGCAAGAATGTCATGTTATTTTTGATACTGATTTAAGTGAATTTGTTGCTCAGGTTTGTTTTTTTGTTGTTTTTTTATTCTGACCATAAAATATGTCTCCAGCTTGTTGGTGATGAGAGCTGCAATTTTAATTTGAAGTCTTGATTCCATACCACCACTTTTTTCTTGGTCAACAACAAAAAAGATTACAGGAATGTGACACAGACATTTTTATTTCCCTCCAGTTTGTGAGAACTCAAAGTCACTTGGATTATAAGACTTAAGAAATATGATGTTTGCAAAGTCAAGACATCATCATCTAGGATTACACTTGTTTTAATACATCTATTTTTAATCTTATAGTGTATGTAGAATTGACTTCTCACTCATTGTTCTGATATTTACAAAACACAAATAATTTAGTTACTGTAAGTCAGACAGTGAGGAAAAAACAGTTGCCTTCTCACACAGTGTATAAGAATATTTAGCTTCAACTGTGCATTTGAGCCTCTGTGGATATAACTTTGAAACTTTGTGGATAAAAAAAATAAAAATAAACAGCATAGCCTAATCTGTGAGCTCAATTGTTGTATGTCGGATTTTCAGTGTGCTGCGAGAAGAGCAAGTTCAAGTTTATGATGAAAGCACCCCCCAAAATAGTGGAGATTTTCCTGTGAGTAATAAGTTTGTTTAAGCTTTATTTTTCTTGAATTGTAGGACATTATGATTAAGGCCAGTTAGCAAAACGCTGAAAGCGCAAACACAGGAGAGTTAGCGATCAGAACCCTGAGAATATGGTCAGAGAATAGGTTTTGTGCCTATAATAGCAACCTCTTATTTGAGCTCCTGATTATTTTCACTCCAGCACCAAGTTTCCAGGCATATTTGCAGCTCATTTCACTTTACAATGCGCCAAGCGAAAACAGAGTCATGAAAAATTCACAGTGGAGTCTCAGATGTCGGTGTTCGTGATATGCTGACGAGAAAAATTTCTGATCTTTTCCTTTAAACAACAACCTTGTGAGAGGTTCACACTGCGACACAAAATAAGTCTTTGGAAATGTGGGGGGGAAGTAGGAAAACCAAAGCTGTCTTTGTTATATGAAGGATAGAGCCTATTATAATTGGCAATAAGTAAAAAAATAATAATAATATTGCATCCAAAAACATAACTTTCCCAATTTATTTGATTATACAGTGCAACATATTCAATTAACATTATCACTATTATTTCATTTTCCATTTTATTTCCAATCTTATTTTCTTTAATTAATTAGTTTCTGGTTTTATTTCTTTTTTCACTTCTTTTTTTGCCTGTCTTTGGTTTCCTTAAAAACTTGTGGGAAATAAAACAGGGGAGATGTTAAATAGAAAACTACTGTTTTAAAAACGGGGTCAAAACACAAAAATAGTCTTTCCTTTTGCTGCTTATTTTGGCATTCAAATGCAAAGTTATGGTGTTGTGCTCAAGGTAATAAAATCTAATTTTAAGGTGACCAGTAGAATCTGTCAAGATACTTAGTTGTTTTTTTAGCAAATGAGTAAAAAAAGAAAGACATCCACTTTATGTTTTGGTAAAGTGTAAATATAGCTTTGTGGAAAAGTTTACTGTGACTTTCTGGTCACAAAACGATGTCCCCAAGTTTAATGACAATCTATGTCAATGCCACAGAGAGTCTTCCTGCAGAAAAGTCTATTAACTATTTATTTATTTTGTTTCTCACTTGACATCTCTTTTCCAAAGCTGAAATTCATAACATGCAAAAGCACTCATCTCAAAGCTCTAATTTACAACGAAATCCAAATACGTCAAGGACGACCAAAACTTTACAAGAAGGTTGCCAGATGTATTTTAACAGGCTGTTTATTGAGTGACGCGAACCTTGTTAAAATGTATTTTCTTATGCTGAAACTGTAAATATTGGATGAATTAAGGCGAGCTTTCGAACGGCAGACTTTCTTTTAAAGGTATCATGCAGGATGCCACTCAGTTTATGTCCTTGAAGGAACGCATTATCACCAACCAGGAAACAATAAAACAAAACCATACAACAGCAACTCGGATGAGAGAGCTTGATCCAAACACACTGCACAGCTTCATGCTTTACTCTCTTTCGTTATTTTGAATTTTTTTTCCCCCTTTGCTAGTCGTAAAATGTCTTCGAAAAGCTAATTATATCCCCTCATTTTCACTCTCTTTCTTGTTATTTCAGAGTTTACTATCCAGCATTTGACTTGATGTTGGGAAGTTTAATGAGCATTCCTGCCTCACAGGGCCTCAAGTCCTGCAGTTCTTTCAGTCTCGTTAAATCCACATTAGGAAACAGATTCGGGCTGTGGTGGAGAGCTGAAACTAATGCTCACTTATGTTTGACTTTTTATTGTTAAATTACAGCAAAATGGCTCCCGGTGACTCCACAGAGCTGCAGAGGGAGAGTCTTTAGTCCAACTTCAAAGAAAAACATCTAGCTAAACTAATGCGTCTCCGCTTCAAGTTCAGGTCAGGCAGTCATATTCAGTAAACTTGAATGTGCATTACAATGACCCTTGTCATGTTTGAAGATAATATTTTGAAATTAATCCTTAAGTAGGTTTTAAACGAGCTTTTATTAAGCCTAAATTAATGTATTGAAAATGTTAATCTCAGAAGTTATTTTATCATCAGCTGTTATAAAGACATAATTTAATAAAGACTTGAAAACATGGAAAATAAGATCTGGCCTCTTTGAGACCTTTTTACCTTTGAATTTGTCCCACTGGCGCCAGTTTTGACCAGTTTCTGTCATGAACTGCGAAGACTGACCTCTTCTTAAGTGAGGGAGGTCTGCAGAGCTCTAGATGTTGTTCTGGGCTCTCCCCGCTAGATGAGTTATGATGCATACATAATTTTGGTCATTTTATATGCAATAAAACCAAAAACGTAATCGAGCCAGTAAGGTAGTAACCCGTAACTTATTTCCTCATTGGTAAAATGTTATTGCCGCAAATTTTCATGACATCATTGGCAATTAACTACATTATGCTTGAGCATTAAAAGTCCTTAGAAAATGCCATAAATGCAGAAGGCAATATAATACATACATAAACAGAACTGCATTTCTTGGACATTTTCTTTCCTGCAGTTTGCTCATAGACAGAAACAGATGATGACTTAGTTAGAATCTTCAATCATTCAAGAATATTTACTATGCATGTAGTAAATATTGACCACGGTTTGAACATTGTTTGTTAGCTGTTTTTTCTGTATTTCCTGCTTTGATAACTGTTTAAATTATTACTGGAAAGTACATTTGGTAGTCAGATCGCTTAGTGGAATGACCAACAATTCAGGAAGAGAACAGTGGTCATGCGATGTACATGTCTAGTTTAAAATGGACAAGATCGTTAGGTTATTGGTCTGCATTAGTTGACATCTTGATAAAATTGCAACTTAGCTAAACGTAGTAATACAATCTGCCTTTTTTTTCTCTGAAAACTAATGCAAAAACAATCGAATCCTGCAGATCCGTTATGACATAAGCATAAAAAAGAAAACTCACTTTACTTCTCCTCTGCTAAGGAAGATGCGTAAATAACGGTGTATAAATAATGCTTTCAGGAAACACTTTAATAACCATTTCAATGTGATGTTCAACATCCAATTCATTGTTTGTATTCAGCCTCAGAAACAGTTTTTCCCCAAAGTCACACGTCAAAGATTCCCTGATTCCTAAAATTACTCATTTATTTTTTATCTGATGAAGTCTGTCGTAATCGACATCTCATTTAAAGAAGAAAAATAAACTTGCAATTATCCTTTTTTTTTTTTTCTTTTTTACAGCAGTTGGCATTACTTTACCAATATTAAGCCAAAAAATAATAATAAATACAAATTTTAAATAATTTCAACACTGGATTTGATTTAACAGAGCAACAGTAGCGTTTCACATCAATGGGAGACCAAGTCCAACACAGCTGCAGCTTCCTGACCGAATGTTTCCCAGAGGAAGTGATTAACATGCTGTCACTTGCCAAATGGTAGAATTGACATATTCTAATCATTAAAAGGTAGGAAAAACCAAGCAGAGAGGAGGCCGCGGAGGTGTGCTTGGACTTGGCCGGGAAGAAGCAGTTAGACAGTGTTGAACATGCAGTAAAAATGTAATGGGTGAAAATATTACAAGGAGGGTACATAAACATCTAAATCAAAGCTGGAAACTCAACAAGCAAGTCAACCCAATCCTAACTCCCACAACCCCCCAAAAAAAAGTTCATATATGGGCTGTTAAAAAAAAAATTACTTCTGAATTTTTAATGTACAAAGACGCGATTAGTGATTTCAAAAAAGGGTTCTGTGTGTTTTCCCTGATGGAAGCAGCAAAGCCCCCTCTGTTCGCCTCCTCTGAGTGAGTCCGACCAGACTTCCTCTCCAACCTGCAGTCACACCGCCCACTCGCTCGTCACGGGAATCAAACGTACAGCCAGCCACTCGCACATCAGCATCCACCAAGCCGAGATTCCGTTTCATCACTTCCTGTGATCTTTGCGCAAGGAATCTGTGTGGGCCGCATGGATGGAAGCAGATCCTGAAGACTCAGGCACAAGCATACACTCACACAGAGGGAAATAAAAACACACACACACAAAAAAAAGAAACAGCTCTCATCCACTGTTAACTCAGTGCATTCGTTTGCCATTGATCTCTCTCCATGACTTCATTTCCCTTTGTGGCTGCGGTGCTCCCATGTGCTTTTGGCAGTCGTACGGAGGCCTGGCAGGGCCACATAGTCATTCTGGAAGCGTGAGTTTGGTGTCCTCTGTCTTTTCCTCTCCCCCTGCGTGGTGAAGAAGGCATCCTGAAAGCGCATACTTGAGGCTGTCGACTAGAAATCAAGACATGACAGGAAACAAGTGAGTAAAAGGTTCTACTTGGCTTTTCCACTTTTGTAGGGTCCGACCTATGGTGTGACTTCCTAATACTTACAAGTCTACGCTTCACCTTTTTAGGAAGATCTTCATTTAAAGTGTAGATATCTTCTCTTTTGGCCAGCACCTGAGATCCATCTTCAAACTCCACCTGAGTACAACAAAAACAGGGGTTTGAAAGATGTTTTGTGTTTTTAAATGATTTAAGGTTTCACTGTGCAAATCTGAGGGGTGTAAGTGCAAACAGATCACTTGCCATTTACACATAATTTATACCGAATCACCAGATCCTGTCACTTCAAGCAAGAAAGAAAGAAGAAAAGAAAAAACAAACAAGAAAGAACGCAATTAAGAAAGAGCAGCAAAGAAAGAAAGAAAGAAAGAAGCAAAGAAAGAAAGAAAGAGAAAAAGAAAAGCCCTTTACAAGTTAGATTCCAAGAACATTTCCCATATAAACATAAAAAATACTGAAAAAAATATAATAATTCAAAGAAATTACACTGCAGATAGCTGTGAATTAGGAATGCGCGTAAACAAATGGGATTAGTTTTCTCTTAAAAAGGTCAAAAGTGTTTGAAGCTCTCACAAACTGTTGAAGCACATTTCACCATTTCTGTCCCACAGACTCAGAGCCTCTCTGCCCTTTAGATTTAAATCGAATAGATTGAACAACCAGTAAACCCTCAGGTACCTACTATAGGAACATGTTGGTGATGTAAACCTGATGGGTATAAAAGTGTCTGACCATGTAGGGATCCATATGTATTACTGGGTACGTTATACTGGGATTCAAAACAGCCCGTTTCAACTTCGTTGCAACTCAAAGCAGAAGAGCAACAGAGTGATGTACCGTAATTGGAAACCTGCACCTTACTTAACCCTTACTTGCCCGTTCACTTTTAAACATAAAGTGTCCTGTTCAGGAAGAGTAACTTTTGGAAGCGAGGCCGAGGCTAAAGCTGTGCCAAATTTAAACCCACCTTGACAATGGAAAATTCTTGTTCAAGCTTCAGGAAAAAAAAAAAAAAAAATTCTGACCCACGTCCAGCAGAGAAAGTGCGTCATAGAAGCATTTGTGCATAACTAATGCTTGACGCCCGGCTCACTAAATAAAGCTCTAAGTGGAAGCCCGGAGACCCTGAGCAAGGTGAATAATTCAGTGAGTTTGAATAATGCAGATTGGCACCTCCTTTTCATCATCCTCTGCTTCTCACCTTCTTCTCTTTTCTTGACCTATTTTCTACCACTGTCTCTCTGACTGCCTTCCTCTCTAACCGTCACAACTTCTCCTTCCCCAGTGATCTCCTTCCGTTTCTCGCTCTGCCTCTCGGTTCAGATGCCGAGGGGACCCTGACGACGTCAGAGGAGTCGCGATGACATGGGCGTCGAGGGACTTCAAGAAGTCCAGCTCTTCGCTTTGACCTACAACTCTTGCTGTTGTCGACTGTCTTTGGCAGATTAAGAGTTTTCTGGAGCTGGTTGTGGGTGTGTACCTGGTACATGTAGGAAACGTTGGATCCCAGGTATTTAGCGCCATAGAAAAGCCCATCAGGCCACTTCACTTGAACAGCTTCCCCGACTTCAGGAGGACCAAAGTTCACACAGTCTCTACTCTGGAAGCATAAGAGGAAATCATCAGATACGTACGTGGCAGTCTCAAGGTCTCCTAATTTTAGAGGTGAGATGTGAACGACCAATTATCTTCATTTTTCAGTTTAAATCTGCATAATCAAGACGTTTCAGCTGGAGACGTGTCTCAGCTTGTTTAAAGCTACTTTTAAGCAAATTGAGAAAATCTCAGAAATAACTCCGTAAAAAAAATAAAAATAAAAAAATCTGTTTTTTAAGGAGGTAGATAATCACAAGGTCTACTGGGGATTACATGCATCTGGAGATGTAAATCAACATCCAGTTTGTGTTAGCCAATACCTTTAATAAATATGATAGAGACCTTTTTGAAATTATACAGCAACGACGTGCAACATCTCATCGACCTTTTCAAAGGAAAGTTGTACGGTACCAGGTTGTAGCAGTGATGCTAATTTCCACCCTGCACAAGTTCATGCTAATCAAGCATATAAATACCATTTGAGCAATCATGAGAGTAGGTCTGAGAATAAACATTCACTTGTTATGTATGATAGCAAAATCAGCAGGAGAGGTTTTTTTTTTGTTGTTTTTTTTTGTTGTTGTTTTTTTTTCAAAACAAGCTACTTCATTTGAAAGAGCTCGTTGCCAGTAACACTCTGGTAACCTGTTTAGATTTAGAATTAATTTCTCGCCCCCTTTTTGCTTAAACAAATTCTCACAATCTGTCATTTTGTCAAGAGAAATAATTTGTGTAAACTAAACCGACCTAAAATGGGAAATATTTAGACCGATTTCATGTCAGACAGTGACAAAGAGGCTATGTGTCTTTTTATAAAGTCTATATATTTGGTTTTAATTACATATAAAAACTAAAATGTACATGTTCCTGAAAAAACAAAATCAACTAATCCTATGTTATATTAGCTAATAAAAAATGGAAAAGAAATGGATTTCATAGAAATATGGACAGCCTTCACTGGGAAAAGTAGTAAAATATAAAGGGGGAAGGAATTGAACCTTTTTCAGCACACCAATATTGTTTTCATGCTTCATTTTTCAGCGTATTGTGTTTACGCTTATAAAATCTGCATGGGAAACCTTGGAAAGTTTGGAATATGCTCAGTAGGTTTAGTTTTTTTTCTCTGTGAACTTATAAAAAGCTTCAGTACCAAACAGTTTTCATGCCTGTGGGATTTCTGACAAGCTTTAAAAGAAGTGAGCCTCTTTTTTTTTTTCTGAACCACACACAAAGCACTTTTAAAGCCATCCGCAAAATACTAGGTTTAATCCAAAATTGCTACTTCAAGTGTACAGATATATAAAAACAAAACAAAAATATGAAAATACATGCAAAATATTTGGGTGATCCTAATTCAATCAAAATTAGTTGGATGTAACACACATCCTGAATGTCACTCAGCAGGTTTCTGATTTTTTTTTTTTTTTTTTAGACCAATAACTGTTTAACAAACAATCCACAAAGAGGTTTCTAATAAAAGAACACCTTTCAACTGGATATTTTTGGTGTAAAGACTAAAAGTGCTAATAAATGGACATATCAGATCTCGGATCTTAATGGATCCGATATGACGTCTCACAAACGAGAGGATCAAATTAAAGAAACCCTCACCACAATGTCCTCGGGGTAGGTGTCGTTGGAGAACGAGCCGTCGTCAAACATGACCTCGTAGAAGGTCTGCGATGTGATCTCGGTCACTTTGGAGCTGTAGTAACGCAGGTTTTTGTGTTTGGAGATCACCGTCTGGCCCAGTGAGATGGGAGGTTGGCACAACCGCTGGTTCTGGTAGGAACAGGAAGAGAACAGGGTGTGCTGTTAAAAATGTATGAGTTTCACGTCCATTGCAAATCTGAAATCTATTATATGTCAATGATATTTTTTTATCTATTCAATGGCTGTGTGTTGACTTGAGCTGCTGTTGACCCACATAAACAGAAGTAATTGATGTTTTCTTGAAAGATGAAGATGTTTTTAAATCTATTCACAAACGGTATAATTTGTGGTTAAATGTTCCGCCCGATCTGGGATTTCAAGTCACGAAGAAAGTTCAAGTTTTTCCAGTTTAAGGATTTACTCCTCGGGCCATTGAGGAATAAATATTTTATTATATAAACAAGCCGCTGCAGTTACAGTAAACATCGCAACTTCAGATGAACCAAACACTGCACAGACTGTTTTCTGAAGGGTCAAAAGCAGCCGTTTGCTGATCTTCTGCTGCCTGAGAAGCAATCTGATAAGAGTTCAGGGCCCTTTCCAAACTGTACGACTTCCATCATGCAACAAGGAGGAGGATTGTTAAAGGACGCAGCCAAGACGGTTTTCAGTCGTTTCAAGAGAGGACATTACAGCAAATCTTTCTCCGACATAGTAGTACATAATTAAGAACTGGAAGGAAAATAATTAATTTCATTTATTATTATTATTTTTTTTTTTTACAAATAAATATTAGAAAAAAATACAAATCAATACAAATGCCTTTGTATTGATCAAATGCCTTTGTATTGATCAAATATTTTATAGAAAAAAACTTTTTGGTACAATTAGAGCTGCAGGCCTTTTGTTACACGTTTTCCCCCTGTTTTGTGACTGAAATTTTCACATATTCCTCTTTCCAAATAAACATCTCAAACTCAGTCAAACTGGATAGCGATGTTGACGGCGTCGCTTGAACCTGGTTTGATTGAAACCACTCCACTGTAGCTCGGTCTGTAAAGTTAAAGCCGTCTTGTCGGAAGGAAGGCGAAGTCTTTTGCAGCCTCAAGAAAGGCTTTCCTCCATCAAATGTTTTTCACTCATCTTCCAGGGTCAGATCAACTTTCCCACATTAATGAAAAACCTCTCAACAGCATGATACTGCCGCCACCATGTTTCAGCCTGTATCCCTGAGGCTCCTCTGGAGTTAACCAGGGTCTCTTGGCTGCTTCTCTGATTTATCCTCTTTAGACAGAATCCTAAAATCCAATGTTAATCATTTAGAGAGGTAGATCTGCCATGTTTGTATACGATTAGGCGCGCCGGACCATTTTCCAAGACAATTTCATTGCCTATACTAAAAAGTAGCATCTGACTGTTATTCAGGGTTACTTTCTTATTTAAAAGGATTCCTTCTACCCGGCACGTTAGCTTCAGTGGACAGTCATGTCTTGGTAGAGCTACTCTTTGTTTTGTTTCAAAGGACGGATTGAACAGTAAAACATTAGAGGAACAAACCCTGGGGTATTGATTCAATTTGTTTCATTCTCCAAGCACAGCTGGATTTATTCTGAAGGCTGTTCATTGCACTGAAATTTATTAAAGGGCATGAAAGTAAATGAGACCACATAGAAATGCATGTAACAGATTTTTATTTCTAATAAATGTATCTGTATAATAAAGTTCAGAAACGGCACCATCAACCAGTCCATGCAACTACATTTTGAGGTAAACATAAACACACAAAATGCGTTAATGTTCATTGCAGGCTGTATTAAACTCATTCTGACCTGATGACAACCCAAAACGGATATGTCCTGATGCATCATATTTTTTACCATTACAGTCACATCGACCCCAACATTAAGCCCCCAGCGATTAAGGCCGACTTGCACCTAAACTTAGCAGAGTTTAATTCAGCAATGCGGCCAAAATTTTTGCAAAACTAAACAGCCTAGGAGTTGTTCGACTCCTGCCTGTTTCTTATTGAACACAGCGCGGGTCTCATCCGCTGCAGTGAACCGCTATCCAGCAACTTACAGCAGACGAACTCCGTGATTGATGTCTGTGGCAGGTGACTGACACCACATACGGCCAGTCGTCTGGCTCCATGGTGACACCAGCAGCATGGGCACAGGTCACATGGAAGGAGGTGGGACAGCGGCCACATGAGCACTGGATACAGGCGCCCGCCTGCCGCTTCCCTGCACAGCGGCTGCGACAATAGATGCATTTCTGTAAACACACACAGACGATACCCAAGCCGTCAGTCCCACAGTTTGAACCTTGGTTTTGCACTAAAAGAAGAATTAGAATTTTTAAAAAAAATACATTTTTACTGTCTAACCTGCTTGCACAGGCTAGGAATTGACATTCTTTGCTGAAATTTTCAGTGCTGATAAAAATTATATGATACAATTAACAGCGATAAACACCAAACAGAAGTAAAGTGCAATATAGAACTACAGGAGGGTGCTGTAATCTGGAACAAGGATCAACATGTAAAAGTGAGAATCAGTTCACTAGTTGACAGGAGATCACAAGAAGCAATAATTAAAGTTTTCTTTATTATTCAGACTAGGATTTTCATTGTCATCATTAGTAATAGGCATAAAACAAAAATCTTGTGACTAACCTTTCTGTGTGCAGGATAAATGCATCCTAACTTCAAAAGTCACACATGACATGTAAAGCATGTTAAATAATAAAAATTAAAAAAGCCAAACCAGAGCATTACGGTCACATTAGGAAAACATATATATGCCAATAATCTTAGTAGACATTGTGACAGTGATATGACTTGTGATAATTAAACAAATAATTGAAAAGTGTTTTGTCTTTCTGCTCTGGGTTCATAGCAAACATAAAATCCAAATAAAGAGTTGTCTATCAAGCTGTTTGGGGGAAAAAATAAACATTTCCATCTCAACATTTTTCTGACAGAGATGCTCCTAAAATAAATTTAAAAAAAATACATATATAAAAATTACATCTTCCCAATGGTCAGTTGTTAAATATGGACAAAATGTGCATGACGAAATAAAATACAGTGCCTATTTTTTTTTTTTGCTGTACAGCTGTTCATAAATACAAGACAATGTCATTCAATAGATTAAAATTACTGGTTTAGTTTAATACAAAGAGGCACCAAAATAAATGAATCGGGTTAAAGCAGAGTTTAAAGGTTTCCAGAACAGACCGACACACATACAGGCGTATTCAACACACCAGCTTTGCCCAGTTTTTATGCAACACTGTTGAGATTTATCCTGCAGCTTTTTTTGCACTAAGTGGCCCATCAAGTTAAATTTCTCACCACTGTGGCAGTGGCCTCTGTCTCTCCCACAGAGCCACTCCTCCTTCTCTTCTTGGGGGGGGGACAAAAAAAAATAAACTGATGACACCCTCCCATTATAACCCTACATGTTTGCCGCTCCTCTTTCACCGCTTTCACACAGACCTCCCATCACACTCCATTTCTTTAAAACACTCATCTGTGCTCTACTTTTCACTTCACTTACCTGCTTTCTGCCTTCCCTCTTGCGGTGTGGTAATGTAATTTATGCATTAACCAAATCCCTGGAAAGTCATTTTGAGCCATCTGTAGATGCTATTTTGATATTTTTTTTTGGAGGGGGCGGGGGGTTAGGAAAAGAATGAGTTGTGCCTGCAAGTGACGTGAAATAGAAATTAGCTGACGTGTAAATAGTTATTTTTCAGAAGGTAAAAATAAAAGAAAAACTGTCCTATATTGAGAGGGAACATGTACCATGCTGTGGAAGCGAAATTGCCCACTGACCGACTTCTGTTTTTGCTTTTCTGGTTCGCTTAAATGTTTCAGCTCAGGATGATGTCTTCAACGCAGCAGTCACAGGTTTGAGTCCAGACCTGATGACCTTTACGCATGTCTTCCCCCTCTCTCATTACTCACCGACCACTCTTGAATAAAGGGCAATCAAATTGTTAAAAAATGTTTTTAAGCTTTAATAAATGAAATTATGATTTCATATAGGACAAAATAGCCTTCCAGGAATTTAGATTTGTCCAGGATGTTTTTGCGTCCTTGTTAACAAATGAATTAAGTCTGATTAACCAAACGTTTTGGTTCCATTTTACAAGCCACATCCGGGCTTCATTTACTGCCAGGAATCACATATGCAGAAGCTGGTCTGGCAACACAAAGTAAACTAAGAGCTCAGAAAGCAACACTATCATCTGCTATTTAAGAGCAGATGAGAAACAATGCAGTTAACACTTATCAGTCTGGAATGGTAGATATATATAAAGAAATTATGAAGCTTCAGGGGGAAAAACAAACTTTTCTCCCAACTCTGCTATCTGTCACACCTCTGAAATCAATCCCCTCTGTTAATCCCTTTGAAAAAAAAAAAATCAATAACTGATCTAATTAGTGCATCAAGACAGAATTAATTAAATTTGTATGCCCTCTGCAGCAGCAGTGGATTCATCTTCCCAATTACCAGCTAATCAGTTCATTTAACTATCAGTTAAGTATCAGGAGATACTGTGAAGAGAGACTTTCTTCTTTTTCTCTTGTGAGATGAAGTAAAAGGCAACATAAAGGCCTAATATAAGCTGGATGATGAAAATCCTAATGGTTTTTTTTTTTTTTTTAAATAATGAGGCCTCTCATTTCCTAGCCGCTCATTCTCTCAGATGAAGGACGAAGCGATTCTTGATGACTAACTTGACCTACATTTTAATGAAATCTTTTCCCATACCTGCTCCATTATGGACAGCAAAGTCAAGGCAAAGTGGCCCCTGTGTCAACATTCATCCACTGAATACAGTTTGACAAGATTCTTACTGACACCTAGCGCAATCTTCATTATGCGCAAATTCCGAGATAAGTTGGTACAATAGTTAAAAACCAACTCGGATGCGAAGATAAAGGACAGTAAACATAACGGCGTTTTAAGGATATTTTCCCAGTGCTTGTTCCTTCTGCTAAGTTCATCTGGTGGCTGTGTTGAGCCATGCGTTAAGAACATTCCCACGGTAAATTATGAATGCCCAAGTCTGCGTGTGTTGCGGTGAATTATGAATGCATTGGGCTGCTGTGGCGACAGCAGGTCCAAAGCAAACTTCAAAACATGTGGCGAGTGGGAGGAACATTCAAATATAGAAAGTGGACGGTATATAAAGGTAAAATATTTAATGAAATCTAAAAAGAAAAGACTAAATCTGTGTTATGTGATCATTTTTCATCAAATTATTTAGAAGAAAAGTGTTTGAAAAGTGTGACGAATTTTCAGCTTAGTCATCTTTTATCACATACTACCTTGGATTTCATACAATTTTTTTTTTAATCTGTAACAGCTGGTCTTCCACTGTTCAGAAAGTCTTAATGTTAGCTATTTTTAATTATAAGTGAAGTGTTTGGAAAAGAACTCAAGAAAAGCTGAGAAGTATAAGGAACTATTTAAAATGAAACTGAACAGCCAACATATCTCTATAGAAAATAACTGTTTTGTTTTGTGAGCCCTTAGCCTCCATCAGTCATAGAATACACTAAGTATTATAATGTTAGCACAATATCTGAACTCTTAGAGTTAAGGTTAGCATCTAAAGTCTATTGGAAATGCACACAGACACTGCTATTCACCGAACTATGGCTTACCTTTCTAATTGCTAAAAAATAAGATACTATGGAGAGCTGACACTGTCAACTCGTTTAAATGTTTTAGCCAACCCCGGTTTCTTTTCTTAAACAGAAATTTCTCTAAAATAAATAATTATTGAAAATATATTTTAAATGCCATTTGTCCTGTGGGGCTGAAATAAACTTCCATAAAACTGAGACACTGATCAGTTTTGTTTCAATTTGACTGGTTTTCTGTGACAGTCTTTTTAACAAAACAGTGATTGGTGGATTTCTAGTTACTCCCACAAAATATATTTTCTCCAATAACATAAAAGTTCTCAGAGCAAAAGTGACTGCACAGTTTGAAAAGGCATTCATTTTCAACCAGTTTCATTCAAATGAAATGCATAAATCTAAATGCCAAGGTAAAATAAAACGTTCCCAGAAACGGCATTTTGAAATGTTCAGGGCGGTGGTGTCCAGAGTTAGTCCTCGAGGGTCAGTTTCCTGTTGCTTTTAATATTTCCATGATTCAACAGATCTGAATTAAATGAACGAGTCATTAGCAGACTCTCTGCACAGATTGACGGCCTGCTGAGGAGGCAATTCAGACACGTGAAACAACTGTGTTCATCCAGCAACACTGGGAGTTTAACCTATGATCATCATACTGCGAGGAATTTGACTGAGTCACATTAATGAAGGGATCCAAGACTCCTTTTAAATCTGTTACGTCTCTGTTACACAATTATAGTCTGTTGGACAACACAGATCTGATTAAAAATGACAACTATTACTAATGTGCATACCTAAAACATCTGGTAAAAGTGTTGCTCATGTCTTTTTAATCTAGTTTGCCATAGTTGGAATGGACTGGATTGAGAGTGGCAAGTAATAATAAGTAAGTACAAAACAAAAACACACTGTCATAGAAAATTCAAAAACTGAAGCTGAGGGAAAAATATTAATCCTTTATATTTATCCTCAGACTATTTATTTATTTATTTATTTATTTAATTTATTGCTAATTTTCTTTTTTGTCAACATATTTTACTTGGTAACAAATGCGATGTATGCATGATGCACACAAGTAAAAGGTAAAGTTTTTAATAACTAAAAAAGGAGCAGGCAAACACAAAATGTGCTCCACTAAGAGTCAGTACAAATAGTGTAATCTGGCCGCTAAACCCAAGAAGGTCCCTACAGTACGCTCGCCAAATTGTTGTGTCAAAAGCGTTTATGAGCTTCACGCCCGCCCGGTCTGGCCTTTAATGCTTATTTTGGAAGTGAAAAAAAAAAAAAAAATCACTTTATGGTCAGCATTCCCTAACCTAAATGAGTCTTAATTTCAGTGCGGTGTGAGAAAATATAAAGTACATTCTGAGTAATGTCGCTCGGATCCGTCTGCATCACTGCAGTAATAAAACCTATGAAATCATGAATAAACCTTTATGTTAGGAGCTCACATTGTTTGCCTTGCAAAAGATAGTTTTTTTTCAAGTGAGAACTCCATAAATCTGACATAATATGATACTTCAAAGAGCAAGTAATGCTCTGCCTTTGAATCTATTTTATCGTTTGAACTTCACTTTATTGTTCAGAAACTGTGGCTGTAATTTAACTAGCTTTATCACATTTCTGTTATTCATCCTATATTGGGAAGCACTTCACACACACACACCTCGCGCTCTGCTGAGCCATCGTGGTTCCCACAGAACAGAGGTAACTTGCGTCAACATGTCAGCTCTGCTGAGACACACTTCTGATGTCTCATTAAGCAAACACACAACAAATGCTAGAAATAATACACCACATAGAAAGCCCTCCCCACATCACCCTGCTTTGCCATTCCCATCAACTAGTAGTTAATTATCTAGCTTTGATTGCAGGCATGTTCATTTCACATTGTTAATTAGGATTGTGAATACTTCCTTAATTAGACCAGACCAGTCCTCAAGGACACTCTGCGTGTTTCTCTCTCTCTCTCTGTGTGTGTGTGTGTGTGTGTGTGTGTGTGTGTGTGTGTGTGTGTGTGTGTGTGTGTGTGTGTGTGTGTCCTCTCACCAGTTTAAAACGCTGCATGGGGATCCGACTGGTGTCAATGGGACTCCTCTTGGCTTCATCGCCGAACCTCGCCTCTGGAAGTGCGACGGCGCACATCATGTGGGCCCATCTGCAGCCGGGTCCACGTGGAAAAACAAACCACAACAGCACACACTGATCATTAGGATACACGGCCGCTTTATCTGGCGGATCTCTTGAGATTAGGGATGAAAACGCAGAGATAATCCAGGTGAACAAAAAGCACTGCTCACTTGTTGTTTTGGGTTTTCTTCAGGGCTCCACCTCTGAGGTTACAGAGACAGCACTCCTGAGGAAACCAATAAAGAGAGGTGAGTTACCAAAAAAATGTTCTCATGTGCTTGGACACACTTGAGGTTTGTCTAGCAAAACATACAAATAAAAACCTGTGGAACCTGTGGAAATATGATTCTAAATCATACAGTTTATAGGCACCCTTGGCAAGGATGTCTAAAAAAACCCTTGAAATAAAATTACAAATTTAGAAAAAAAAAAAAATTTTATTTGACCAAACTGATTAAATGAGGAGAAAAACAATGTTATGAAATGTGTTTAATCAAAACAATGTAGCTAAACTCTTTAAAAAGAATGTTTTTTGAGGCAGCGTTTCTACAAACTTCTAATAGCTGATCTACGAGTTTCTGTTTCCACCGAGAACAAATATGACGAAACAGAAGCCCGTTTCTTTTAGCCACTGGCCACAAGGCTGGACAGAGACCCACATTTATTACACACACTGAGCAGGATGGTAAGGAAGGTAAATAAATCTGAGTGAGTGACATTTTGGGGTTTACCAAGTCTCTGTAACGACCCTTATACTGCATCTACATGCAAACTGATTGTTAGGGAGGAATGCCTGGAAAAAGACGTTCTGTCCTGCCATCAGAAACACTGTATAACTTTAATTGGAAATAATATCCTTTGGTCAAGTAAGATTAGGGTTTTCAGAAAGAAAAAGAAACACTCCAGGTGTCTTCTACATAAAAGAAAAGGTTAATATAAGAAAAAGCATCTGATGCCTGCTGTTAAAAGGGCAGAATTATGTATTTTTCAGGAACATAGTGCCATTTTATAGCACAAACAAGTGTCCATGTTATCTTCAGTTGTTATAAAAATGCTGTATACGTCAAACATACCAACATATTTCACATGTATGAACAGACAAGACTGAGGGGCTTTTCTTTTGTTAAAAATTAATCCCTTAAAACAAAGGTTGGGTTTCTCTAAAATTGTCAGAGTAAGATTACGCTTATGCAATTAAAAAAAATAATTCAATTTAGGGTCACTTCTACATTTTACCACTTTGATACAAGACAGGACAGGTTTGCTAAAATATGGAGATAAACTGTCTTACAGCTGCAAAGCCTCCTTCCGAACAGCGATCACACGACCATTGTTCGCTGATGTCTTCTGCAGCTACACCGTAGCAGCCTACAGGAAGGAGACAAGGGGAAAATCAGACGTAAAAAAAAAAATGTCCCAGTAGAGTGAGATAAAACAACACAGTCGACAGGAACAGCGAGGTCTATTGTTACAAAACAGTGGACAAAATGCCACAGCCACATTGTTTTCAGAGGTTCTTGATGGCAATGAAGTGGTGGGTTTCTGTGTAGACAAGTCCAGTATTGCAGACGAAGTGGAAATTGAGATCTTAGTGGTCTGTGTGGCCGTGTGTGAGGGATTATCTGGGTGGCCATGATAAAAGAAAGCAAAAAAAATAAAATAAAAAAAAAACGATACAAGGTTTTTTTAACTGTGGTTTCTGTGTATATTTTATGCTAAATGATACTTTCATGTTAAGCACTTTAAGTGATGATTTGTGATTAGTTTAGAAGCAGAATGTGCGTTTTGCAAGAAAAACATTTCAAATTACTTTCCACAAATAGAGATTTTTTTTTTTTTCAGATTTTGCTGTAGTAAAACTGCTTTGATTCCTTTAAACCTGGCAGATGGTTACAATAAAAGTACTAGAAGCCTTCAGACATGTAAGGAAGAGGGACATTTTAAAGTCTATGATCTTTTTCTTGACTATCCATCACATAACCGAAAATAAAATCCAAGCCCACCATCGTTTCCTTCCCAGAGTTCAGATTACTATTCGGGGGGAGGAGGGGAAAGCTACATTAACGTGCATTCGCTCTCGTGTCTCAAAATCAAGCTTGTGGCTTTTTCCCTCGGTGTCAGATGACATAAGCTTCATTTCTTTCTCCCACACTCTAGCACAAACCAAGTAATTACAAATGCAGTACAGCTGCTATGCAGTCACCGCACAGTGCACAACATGTCTGGATCTCAGAGGATATGTGGCAGGATCAACTCTAGTATCAGGGATTGATTCTGACTCAGAGAGAAAGAAAGTGACTGTCAGACACTTCCAGATGTAAAGAACAGCCAGGCTCAGAAGTATTCATACTGTTATAGGTTTCTTCATTGGACCAAGTAGTTTGGTTCAGAAGGGAAATGATAGGTAATGTTTAATAGGACATTATTGTGGACATTATTAATAATCACTATGAGCCTCCTCGGTGATAAAGAGAGAAGCCTGCGTTGGCATTACAGTAATCAAACTTTTTTTTCTAAATGCTCAGCAGCCTTTTGCATGTTTCCACTATTACACTTCAAAAACAGAAAATCTCACTAAGTATTTTCTGTCTGGTTTCAATGCAAATATCTTAGAACCCTGGAAATAAGATGAAACCAACGTACAAGTAACTTTTTAACAGAACATAGGAGCATAGGAGGAGTCAGCAACTCATTAATATTAATGAAAAAGCTACAAAAATAATTAATTCCTCCGGCAGATTTTGAGTATTTAAAAAAAAAAAAAATGAAAAAGCTACAAAAATAATTAATTCCTCCGGCAGATTTTGAGTATTTTAAAAAAAAAAAATCAATATTAAGAAATTACTGACTTAAAACAAGCTCCAATATCTTGCTGAAAAGCTACTTGCAAGTTAGTCTAATTGTGTTTCAAGTGTGCCAGGACATAAAAATACTTTGTAACACTTGGTTCTTTTTACTAGCTGTTTGTCGTTTGCCATTTAGTACTTTTGCAGTAAAGTTAATTAGGTTCGCCACAGGATGTCAATTTGAACCCACCGACACTAAGAAGCTTGATGGTGTTTCAGAAAAGTCACTCTATTTTATTGTTTTTAGTTTTCAGTCTCCGTCTGTCATGCTAGATTTAGAAATGCTGGCAACCTTTTGGAAATCACAGCATCGTGGCAAATATCTACGTTATTTATGGGATCACATGACACAATATGTCTCTTATTCCATGACTATTTCAGTCCCCAGACATAACCTTCAGAAAGAAAACTGTGACGTTGCCTCTGCTCCAAATGTAAATATAAATTTTCAAACTACTTTGAATGCTGTTAATTGCAGGTCTAACAGAGAAATCTAATTGGGTAAAATGGTCAGCAGCGTGACAACGCAACGACTGAAAATCAGCCACAAATCTCTTGGTGCATCTCTAGGAAAGCAAAGCTAAAGCTGAATGTAAAATGCATAGGCTCTGTATGCTGTCAAATGAAAAGCTATACATATTTAAAGGCTTGTTTCTGGTTTGGGGCTTTAGAACACGGCCTATGTGTGGTGAAGAGAGAAGATTTGATTGGCTGATGAGGGAAGCAGAATACCTCTGAGAGAGAGAGAGAGAGAAAGCGAGGGACAGAGAGAGTGGACTGAGAAGAAAACAGACTAAAGAAAATCAGGACGTATAAACCCAGCAACCTTCTACCAAATACATAAAACATACTCCATCTACACTTTCTGCTGGCTGGTAAGTCCCATGAAGCTTGACCACAGTAAACAGTGGCATGTACCACAGAAAGCACTCTCGCTCACCGTCCTTCCCACTCTAATCACTCCCTGTGCAGACTTACTTGCGTGAACTTGCAGACAACAGCTCTGGCAGTACAGGAGAGGGGAGGTGCCGTCTTCTTGCAGCAGAGGGTTCGTAGGAGTTGGGGGGCAGTTCTGTTCTCGGAAAGAAAAGCAGATCTCCGGGACCAGGGGCTTGGATCTCCTCAGCCCGCCACAGCCAGGCGTGGGGGGTGTCTCCGTTGGAGACGAAGCTCTGGAGGGGTCCTTCGCTGTGACAGATTTGCTGTCCTCGGTTTTGTCGTCAGCCTGCAGGAGAAAGAGGCAGCATAATTTTTTAAAACCTAAACAGGCTGGAACATTGACAGGGTATGTGGGTGATGAAACGTATGCCTCCCTGCGTTGTAAAGAGAGCTGTCACTCTACGTGACATTTCAGCCAGCAGGAAATTACAGGGGCCGACTGTAATAAACAGCAACATCCCTGTGGAAAAACTATGTGATTATTGTGACCTGTGGGTTTAGTGTTACTTCTATTATTCATGTAATTGACCAGTAATCGTTCAGCAGCAACTTCAGTGCAAAGGCAAAAAGTGTGTTTGAAGAAACTGTATTAGGATTACAACACAATATATTCTGCTTCAGTAGGAAATCTAAGATTCTTCTTCACGGTTTGTTTTCGCTTTTCCCACCAACGTTGCGTGTTGAAATAAGCAAATAAACGTCAAGTTATTTGAACCCTGTAACTTCAGAACATAAAACAACAGAGTCTTGTTAGGTTACATGTTGGTTTTAAATTTAAATAAAATGCACACGAGGTAGGATAGACTAACAAAAATGGGAATCACCAACAATATCCTGACAAAGTGCTCACTGACCATTTGTTAGACAGTTAGAGCTACAACTGAGTGGTGTAGGTTAAACCATAGTCATGTGTTAGTAAAATGGCTCAGTCAAACTCCAACCCAACGAATAACAAGAGAAAAACTATCAAGGGACATCAACACTACTGAAGAGTGCTGCCTTGCAGGACCAGTGTTCAAGTAACCTTAATATACTTTGTTCTGCAGATTTTACAATACGTAGCAAAACGGAAATTAGAACTTCCGTTTCGATACGCATCTACAGATGTGTGTTTACCTGATAATACGGCATGAAGAGTGTGCAAACAGCACAGTGTGGCTCCATGGTGGCTGCATGAGCATTGTACTCCCTCTCCGCAGAGAAGCAGCTCTTTCTGTTTTGCCAAAGGTAGATGAGAGGCTTTGCCCATCCTTCCATTTCATTCTCCCCCTCCTCATCCTCTTCCTCGTCTGCCAGGCTCGCTTCGGGAGGCTCTGTTTTAAGAGGGTCAAATGCGAGTTTGCAACAATAGCTGTTAATACGCAACACATAACAGAACAGAGAAATTGGAAGATGCAGTTCATGTGCCGAGGAAATTATTTGATTTTGCTCCTCACGCCGTGGAACGAATAGGAGTCTGAAAGGTGTTTGAGCTGAAGTCATTTTTTAGCAGCCACACTATTTGGATTTGTGACTTTCAACATTTTTTCTGCTACACTAAAAACAATCCAGCGATTATTCATCAATCACTGAATACATTATTAAAGGTTTTATTTGGAAACATAGTGCAGAGTGGAAGAGTTGGTAGCACCAGGCTCGGTTTGAATCCTGGCCTACATGTTCTCTCTGTGCATGCGTTACTCCTGTTACTCCAGCTTCCTCCCACAGTCCAAAAACATGACTGTTGGGTTAAATAGCCTCTGGATTGTCCTCAGGTATGAATGCGTGTGTGTGTTTGTGTCATCCTTCCCTTTGTTTTGTTTTTTTTCCACCTACTTGATTCCTAACTTCTTTAGATTACATATTCAAAGCACTGACCATTACACACATATTTATTACATCACACTGACTTTTTTGTATTTATTCCTTTCAAATTCAGTCTAAAAAGAAAAAAGACTGAGAATCCAGGAGATTGGAGTCGGGAATTTTCACCTAGAAGATCAAATCAAGCTCGAACTCGAGTTGAAAACAGTTAAGTTAGTTTGTCCAAGAAAAAAATTACATCGGTGTTGCACCGTCACAATTATAGACTTGTTTTATCTCATGTTAAAACTAAACATCAGTTAATAACGTATTTTCGGCTCTTGCTAATTTGATTCTTTCTCAAGGGTCAAAATCGGGAGACATTTAATAATAGCGGCTTATCGTTTTAGCGATTGTTAGTTAATTAGGTCTATTATTTGGGTGTGGAAATGCAGCATGTGTTAATCTTATAACTGCTGTTTGCAGTTTTCATTCTCTAATGCAGACTCGCTGTGCAGTCGCATCTAATCCCTGTAATTATAAGGAATCCTAGCAACAATTTTTAATTACGTCTTCACCCGGGACTGTTGTGTCAACAAAATGACAACAGAACTCTTTGCTTTCCTGCCGATGATAAAAGAGTTGACTAAAATACGTTTTTGGATTATATTTACAGCCAAAAACATTCAGCACGTTGTTCTCATCTCGCAATAATCCCCTCATTTTTAATAGCTTTCTGTTAGCACCGCTATAATTATTGGTTGCATTTATCAAATGAAAATTAATATCTCGCAGCTGTGGCTACAATAAGTTCACATGCCTGCGTAGTGATGAAAAAGCTCTTCAAAGCTAAATAAATAGTAGTTCATCTTTCTAACTGCTGTAATAATCATTAACAAGTGAGTATGGGTGTTTAAACTTATTAAGGAGTTATTACTAATAAAACCAGTGAATCTGCACAAGCAGGCCCTGCGCTTTGTGAATTGTTGCTAAAGAATTGTTCAGAAGTATGCCAAATGTCCCTAAGTCACAGATGATATTTGTTCCAATGTCTTAATCAACTGATTTGTGTTTTATTTAGTCATCTTTGGTCTAATCCAGACAGATTTTCATCATTACTTCATTTAGAAGCTACTCTCATCAGAAGGGATTTTTCTTTTTTAACCTAATTTCACTTAATCCAACATGTTCTATGTAACTATAAGGATAAGTTGTATGTTTTTCCACACAAAACAATTTTTTTGTCAGCTGGCACTACACAGACTGAGCACTCATCCACTACATTGGTGAAAGTGATGATGCATACAGCGAGAGTGCTTGAACTTGTCAATTACTACTATTTTAAGACTAAAATTATTGCAGATCCAGAGCTTTGAGCTAACCTACAGGGATGTATTAACATCTGTAGTGGCTGATGTTAGTCATTTTTTTAACATACTGGGATGAAGGTGATAAGATATTCAAAACTGATGTTCATCTCCATCGTGTTGCTGTTCGCGTTTCAGGAGGGGTGAGACTAGGAAGGGGCTGGCCTTACGGTATTTATTCGGTTATGTGACAGTGATACAGTGCAGAATTGTGGGGGTGTTCAAGTAAAATAGAGTGTTTTGGTCGGGAAAGAGTGTAGAGAAATTTACATATTATGGGTAAGTAGCTATTGGTTTAAACTTTCGTATCCAAGCAACCCTAGAAACGCGCATAACCCATCTGTGATTCTAGCACTCATGCTCATTTGAGGACTTGCTGCTCAGTTCAATCTGATCTCTCCACAGACCACGCTATTTCCTGAATATGAAAGTCCTCTCAAAGTCATGGTCATTCTACCGTCATTAAGATAAACCGTTACAGCGGGTGCTGAAATATTCAACCCTCACAATCGTGAAGATAACGAAATGTGATTTTGTGTGTGTACATGCATCAGGAGTGTTGCTAAGGGGGACCCCTCACGTCTGCCTCGTATAAACTTTGAAAACAAAACAGATCATCTATTCTAAAGGTCATTGCACTGTGGTAGGCCAGACAATTAAATGTTTATGAGTGCATTGACGTCAGAGGCATCATACTGGTCATGGTGGTGGGAGTTCATATGATTTAGAATATAAGGAGGGAAGGAACAGACCACAGAGCTGAAGGATTTACTGTGGGAGAAGACACATTTGAGTTAATGATACAGAAATTATTAGTTACAACGCTTCACAAAAGCATTCACACTCCTTTAGCTTTTTTTGAATTTTGTCACATTATAATCACAAACTTCAACGCATTTTATTGGGATATTATGCAATAGACCTTCAAAAATAATACACAACTGAAGTGAATTTTTTTTTTATATGCGTTCAAAACTTTCTTGTTTATAAATAAAATCTAAAAAAAAAAAAAAAAAAAAAAGTGTGGCGCGCAAATTGTCTGCAGCACCTCCTGAGTCAATACTTAGCAAAACCCAGCGATCACTGCAATTACAATTACAGTCATCTGGGTAGTGTCTCTACCGGTTTCGTATTTTAGTCCATTCTTCTTAGCAAAACAGTTCAAGTTCAGTCAGTTCAGACGGAGAGCATCGATCAACATCAATTTTCAAGTCTTGCCACAGATTCTCAATTGGATTTGGGTCATGACTTTGACTGGGTCGTGGTGACACGCGAATCTGCTGGTGAGCATCCAATTTGAGCTCTATGTTTAGGTGTGATGTCCTGCTGGAAAGGGGAGGCGGGGGGACTTCTGCCTCCATCTCAAGTCTTTTGCACCCTCTAACACGTTTTCTCCCAGGATTATCTGCATCCGTCTTCACATCAACTCTGACCAGATTTCCTGTCCCTCCTGAGGAAAAGCATTCCCACAGCATGATGCTGCCACCACTGGTGCGGAAGGTGTGTTCGGGGGTGAGGTGCAGTGTTAGTTTTCCACCACAAACAGGGTTTTGCCTGTAGGCCAAAAAGTTATATTATTACACTGGGATATTGTTTTATTGTCTAAGCTTGCTTGAAACGTCTCAGTTTTATCCCGTCATTTGGTTCACAGGATGACTTTGGGTTGGCTCACAAAACAGGTGAACACTTATGCGGCTTCTATATGCAAACTGATTTTAGGTTGCAAAGAACAAATTTACTATTTGGATGTTTTTAAAAATGTTTGCTTTTCTTTCCGTTTCACTATTTCTCTCCTATTGTAGTTAATGTATATTGCACATAGTCCCCGTTTTAAATAAACCAACCTAAAATTTAAATTCTGTCTTTCATATGAAATCCCAACATAGAACAAAGTTTGTGATCATATTGTGAAAAGAAAAGCGATTAAGGGGTTTTAACACGTTTCAGACTGTAAATTTGAGATAACTTTAGTCGGTTTAATGATTTCTGAGGAGATTGTGCCTCCAAATCCAATTAAGGAGAAGGAGGTTTATGGCAGCTATGTTTGGGGTCACTGCAATTTAGCCATGAAAAAAATTGAAAATATTGGTTTCTGGATTGGAGCCACCCCTTACAACAGAAACCACAACAGACAACATGTTTTTTATTTTCTTTTTTTTTTTTTTAATGAGCATTGCTGAGCATGGCTTTCAATAGGAGCATTTACTGCGCTGTCTGCACCTCTTTACAATGCTTAGCCATAACAGTCGCGTTCAAAATAACTCGATGTGTGGATGGGCGTGTGTATGAGAATGTGCCCACCCTCGTCACTGGCAGTCTGTTGTTTCACAGCGGTGGGGACGGCTCTTGCGGTGGGTTTCCTGAGAGGGTGACGCCAGCTCTTAGTGGTCCTCTTGGCTGACAGGGCTGGGTACTGGGACAGAGAGGGATTAGTGGGAGGTTAAACCAAGAAAACAATTCATCTTGGTGTAAAGAATAAGAAATCAACTAAACTGTGTGGAGAAGGAAAAAGAGAGAGAGAGAAAAGGAAAAGAACTCACAGTACTAACTTCCCCAGGTTCAAGGCCAGATTCATCACATTTGTAGTTATTTGGGTCATTCTCCTCCTCTTCCTCTGAAGAATCACTGCTGCAGCATCCTTTCAAACTATGCTGCTGCTCTTCATCTTCACGATCAGATGCTTCTTCATCTTCCATATCCGTCTCGTCTTGTTCGGTCCGGTGAAGCGATGCCACCCTCTCGGGGCGTAAGCGCGCATCGGCCTCACTCCGTCTCGACACGGGTTCAGCTCTGTTCTCCTCCACTTTCTGCAACTCGTAATCCTCACAGAGTCCCAGAGGTTCGATAGCACCGACTGAAAGGAGCGAGGTGGGCTCCAGCTGGGCCCAGGTGAGACCGCCACCTTCATCCTCCTGGTTCTCTGACCTGCATAGGTCCTTCGCGGCGTCCTCCAGGTCCGTGACTTCTTTGCACTGAGGTTCAGTCCACATGGTGTAAGGTAGAGGATCGTGGGAGAAGTCCGACGGGAGATCTGGGTGCAGACTCTGGATGAGGACCGCAGGACTCTGGGAAGTGAAGTTCTTCCAGATACTGCTGGAGGACGTTTTAGGCTCAGTGTGTTGGGAAGAACAGTTAGAGTACATAGTGTGGTAGTTGGGTTTTAATGCTGAGTGGTTCTCATGGTGAGGGTGTAGTGAAGACTCAGGGGTTTGGGGAACATCAACAGCGTTAGCAGACGACAGCAGGACGTTCGAACTGCAGGCACCGGCTCTCTGAGTTCTGTAGCCGTCTTTATTTGGATCAGGCAAGTTGAGTTGTGCGCTTCTCTGAACCAGCTGTCTCTGAGTTGTATCACTTTGCTCGGGGATGAAACTTTCCAGCGTTGCGCGCTCTCCTTCCGCAGCAGATTTTATTAACATTTCATGGACGTCGCCAGATGTTCTCTTGCACAAACCACTGGCAGCTAAATGATCTGTGTTTGCTTCTGCTGTCTCCTCACAATTAACTGAAGCCTCTAAATGCCAGCGGTCGTCATGGTCCCCTGTACAGGGTTCTGCTGGCTGTAAACGAGTCCCTTCCTCCCTGGCTTCCTGTGAGGATGGCGAGCCGGCTGGCGTCTCCCTCTGAAGCACAGGTGCGACCTGGTGGCTTAATGCTCCGGATTTGCGGAAATGAGTGAAGTCGTCGTCGGCCGGGGTGAGGGAGGGCATCTCCTGGGTCAACACAGGTGGCAACGGGGAAGCGCCCACCTTCCCGGCCGGCTCTGGTGTGAGCTGTGGCATATCCGCTGCATTCCTCTGCAGCAATGGAGGCAAAAGGCTTTCCTCTGTGCTGCCTTTTCCCACACTCTGAGTGTGTTGTGAGGCAGCACAGAAGCCGCGTGGTGAGCAACTATCGCCCTCTGCTGGTTCATAAAGTGCTTTCATGTCGGAGTGTTGATTAACATGTTCAGGATCAACATCCACGTCCATGTTTTCTGCTTTTACAGTGTCGTTAGTGTAATTCCTGGTACCCGTATGCGTGCTCCTGTCAGTGTCGGTGCTCAAAGTTAATGCTGAAGTTGAGGAAGCTGATACGTGAGCCTGAGGTTCAGAGAGACATGTGTCCATTAGAGTCTCTGCAGACTGGTTCGTGCCGGAAGGTGAGTCGAGGTCTTGCTGCGCAGAAGAAAACCTCGAATCGCTGACTTCCAGATGCGGCGGTGGAGCCCCGGGACTCCCTCTGGGTCCTTCAGGGCTCCAGTTTGTGACCCCTGAGAGGTCCTGGGGGTCAGACTCGGCTGCTTCTAGCTTGCCCTCCACCGGTAAAGCCTGGGGGTTCGACTGAGACGTGTCCTTTTTTGAAAACTCCAAATTTTTACTCTCAACACGGTTTACCTTGACAACACACATTTGTTTGCAAGCTGGTGAGAAGAAAGCAGAGAAATAAAACAAGTAAATATCAGTCAGTGATGAAAAAATCTGATAGAAATGGCTTAAAATGCAAAAAAAAAAAAAAAAACACATCTGATCATACAGAGAATTTTACAATCACTCATTGTGAATATGAGAAAGCATCTGTTCTCTTGCTGCTGCTCAGTGCTTTCACCCGTTGAAAGTATCTGTTCCAGCAGGAAGATAATCTCACATGTCCAGTCTGGTTTTGAAAAGGACAAAGCAGGCTAACAGTTAGCTTCTAGAATGATCTGACCTATTGGGGATTTTTAGGCTTTGTCAACAAAGAAAAAAAAAAAAAAGGTCAGGAAACCAAGAAGAGGGGTTTTTCTGCACAATGCTAACGGACCTTTATTCAAATATTAGTCAGGATGTGTGTATACATTTGTATGTAAAATTTGGACCCCCATTTGCATTGGAGAAAATTCACAAGAAAAGTCATCATTTCTTATTTTTAAAACTCATTGAAATTGTTTGCTGCTCCAAGTCATACTGATGATGAACTAATAAAAGTTAATCAAGCCATCTTACCAGAAAGCTGAGGCAAGTTCTGATTCTGGTTGTGTTTGGGCTCGGCCTGTTTTTTCTTCCCTTTCTCCAGCTCCTTGTCGGCGGTCCCTGCTGCGGACCGCCTCGCCTTGGGCCCAGACTGCCCACCCAGAGGTTTTCTCTTGCTGCTGCTCAGTGCTAAGCTGCCATCCAGATCAACCGGCTCCTCTGTGGTCCTGAGGCGTTTGGAGCGCATACGAGAGTGACCGCTGCCGTGACAGGAGAAAGATTGCAAAAGAGTCAAACCCAAAAGCTTTTATCTTTTAGAGAGAGAAGAAAGATCACCGCAGATTGCATACGGTACCCTTTGCTAGCAGACTTGGTCTTACGGCGCCTCTGTAACCAGCTCTGCAGCTCCGGTGTCGTACTGGGAGTGGGAACCGTGTGGTCGATGAGAGTCGAGTCCTTGCCCAGCATCCAGCTGGCGTAACGGTCAGGCTGGAAACGCTTCACAAAGGGCTCCATGGATATCTTCACCATATCCTTGCTACATGTGCACTAAAGAAAAGGAGGCAACATTTTATATATGTGTGTGTGTATAAATATATATATACATATATGAGCTGGTGATGAGCTCAACTTCATATTGCCAGTCGGCCATTTCAGACTTCATTCACATTTCTTATTTAAAATACTTTTAAAAATGAAAAAAAATAAAATAAAATTACTTAAATAGTTTGTGCAAAGCTTTAATAAGATTTGTGTACTGATTGACCTGAGTGTGATGTTACCTGTGTGGCCACCTTGCCGTAGTCTATCCAGCGCAAAGTGGCAAAGTTTGTGGACTCTGCACAGTTGAAACCATGATTGAATCCAGCATGGTAACCATACGGGAAGGTGATCATGAACTCTCCGGCTTCCTGAGTAATCTGAGTATTAATCATGAAGTGAGTTGGTGAGAAATAGGAACAAACCAAAAAAAATAAAAAAATAGAGTAGTCAGAACAGTAAAAATTGGAGGGAGTGAAATTTCAATAGTTTGGATCCTTGCTTCAGTAAAGGCGGCAGGGCAGGGAAAGCTAAATGTGTAGAGAATGAGGAGTTTACCTTGTCAAAGGGAATGCCGTACTTCTTTAGTATAGAGGGAGAGATAAGGGTCATCTTGTGGCGCAGAAAAGCTTCACAGCCCTTGAAGCTGTTGGGAAAAAAACCTGAAAGAGGAAAACACACACACACACACCATCACAGAGAGTCTGAAAACAAGAAGGAGATCTATAAAAACATATTGTCTTAATATGTCAGCACACAAAAAGTCTCAGTTCCCAAGCATAATAAAACCTAAAAGAATGATTGAATTAATAAACGGTAGCATCAGTGTCTTCCCTTAAAATTATTCCCCATTGTAGTCTGATTGACATTAAGGGTGACATGTGAAATATAAATTTATCCATCCATCTTCTACAGGGAGAGTCGCTGCCCATCTCTAGCTGTCACTTTCTACACTCTGGCCATGGGATACATTTCTAAAAGTTCATAATGCCCTGCACTCTAACAAGACTCCCAGTGCTTCTGGAAGAGAATAAAGCCCACAGCATCACAGATCCTCAACATTGCTTTTCCTCATAATCATTCTTTGTTCCAGTTAACATGATTCCAGTTAACACTCCAGAAGCGTTTAGTAAACTCCACACATTTATGCTTCTAGATGACAGAAAAAGCTTCTCCTACACCTTACAAACAAGCGGTTGTAGATAGTAAACAGACGTGTTCATGGTGGAGGCTACTGGAGACCGGATCTCTAGTCTGTCCCACGTTTATGCCCAAAGAAAACAGGATTTTAATTATTTAAGTAGTTCCTTTCTGCATTCTGATTTAAAATGTCTTTCAAATTATTTTCATAAGGAACAATAAAAATCAGTGTGGTTTTGGTGATTCTGTCTAAAAACGAATTGATTTAAAAAATATCTTCACTTGGAATTTATTCTCCAAGGAATTAGTGTGTTTATATTAAAGGCTGGGTTTTCAACACCTTTTTTGTATGTTGTTTTTCATACCTGTAGCCAGGCGCTCCAGTCGTTTCCCGTGCTCTGGGGGGATGGCATACCTGTTAGAGAGGGGCATACAGAGTTATTTCTGGCTGCACTTAATTATTGCCTCAGTGCCACCATTAGGAAATTCAAGACTGCCATCAAGTGGTGGATAAGTGAAAAGATGGGGGAAGAAATATATACTTTTTTTAACTGTTATGTATAAAATGATTAATAAAAGCAGTGAAATTTCATTGCTTATCCTATTACGATGCTCAAGTTTTCAGAATAACTGACACTTTCTAATAAGTTCCAGATTCACAAGAGCCAAAACCTTTGTAATGCAAAAGAAAGGTCAAAATAATCACTGATTGCTGGCGCAATCAATTTATGGGAAAAAAAGGAAGCTATTCTGTGTTTTCCTACGAAACCCCACTGATGCAACCTGATTTAAAAGTTGAAACTCTGCCAGAAACTCAGACAGTGTGACAGAGGCCCCTCAGGGATCCAACCGGCACTCCATTCGCCCAGTTCCATCCGCCCTCAGGTCTGTGGCATCTCCGTCACCGTGTGACCCGTCAGCTTAACGCAGAAGTGGGAGACACAGAAAGTGGGAGTCAACTCCACAACCTTCGGTGGAGGTGAAGCGGGGAACCGGGAGGGGAGTTGAGAAGGCTGCCATCTTTAAGCTGATCCCCTCCTGAGATGAGATGCTAAGGAAAGCAGCAGGATGAAAGCAGCGCGCCGGTGAGCGTGTGCACCAGACGATAAGGGGCTGCAAACACGTGCAAGTGCTTGGCACACGGGGCTGCACTAAGGGAGTGTGTGTTTATATGTGTGTGTCACAGTCTGGTTGTGACACCGATCCCTGTGGGGGCTGCAGGGCTCCCCACTCTAATGAGCAAAACTACCTCCAGGGCAAGGGAAGGAAATGGAGCAAGGCAAGCTGACAAAGAAATGAAAAGAGAACTCTGTCCAGATCCATCTGCATTCCCCACCTCGTCTCTTACTGCAATCCTTCCCTCCAAATAACCCAACCCAACTCCAAACAATACCACACATTAAGCAACAATAATTCAACATAAATTAAGAGACTAAAAGAAAAACCCTCACGTTTAATTTTAGAGACAACAAAGGATGTGTCCTAAAAAAACAACAAGTCGAATAAAAAAAATTGAGAAACCTTGGAGAATAACATTGGTTCATCCATACTAATTTATAACTGTGTGGAAACCCACATTGACAGTGAATGCAAATGATCTAATTATGCAAACAACAAGTGAGAACGGGAAACCTTGAGCTGAATGAAACACATCAACAAAAATCTTAACATGAAGAATATCTGTTTGAAAGGAACATTGAAGGATGTTAGTAATAGCTACCTAGAGTTACGAAATCTACTGAAAAGGCTACTAATAGCTATGCAAACCACAAAACTGGCCTAAATCAAAAAGTGAAGAGGAAAAACCAACTGCTGGGAGAAACACCATGCTATAGAGACGCAGGGACAAGTTAGGTTGTCATGTAACTGGAAGACGGATGGAGTCAAATACAAGAAAATTCAGGAAAATGAAACTGTAGGAACAGACAGGAGAGTGGAGGTTCACCCTCCTGTCTGTTTCAGAGCTGTATGCTCTGGCTGAACATGCAGCCAGAATGACAATGGTGTGGTTCAGATAGAAACTTATTTGTATGTAGTCCTAGTCAAAGTCCAAACCAAAATCCAACCGCCAATCAATGGCGAGACAGTGTTCAAAGATGCCGTCTACTCAGTCTAACTGAGTTTGAGTTATCCTACATTGTAGAAGGGAAATGTTCAGATCTGTCAAGTTGGTAGAGAAAAAAAACAATAAAAAGACTTGCAGCTATAATTGCAGCAACAAGCAATTCCATAAATTGACTCAGAGGTGCTGAATGCAAATGCATCTCACACCTTTCAGGTTGTTGTATTTGGAACAATTTCTGAAAACAAAGGGTTGTTTTCCTTCCCCCTTCTCAGTTGTCCACTACTTTGTGCTGGTCTGTCACTAATCCCAAATGTATGGTTTTAAGGAGATAAAATGTAAAAGAACTTCCTGGTTGGAAATACTTCTGCAAGGTTCTGCATTGCTTGTATAAACTCAGGTTAACCATAGTCTAGTCTTAAAGAGGAACTCTTAAATGTTAATCAAATGTGTTTATCAAGTAATTTGGATTTAATTCATATTTAAATTATTGAAGAGGTTTACTGTATATCATAGTCACTTAATATGTAAAGTAATAAATATTGGAACATATTTGATCATCAGTGTATTAGTGATGCAACAATTCACAGGGATATTTGCCAAATGTGGAAATGCAAATCATAAAATGTCTGCTACATGAACTGAATTTATCCTGCAATCTAAACATCTTAGATGACGTTTCATCAAGCTACAGATTCTTCTTCTCAGATACCGGCACCAACCTAACTAACAGGAGATTTGTCGAATCCGTCTGGAAGTTGTACCACTTACACCACTTTGTTGAATATTTACACTTTTGTGTGTTCACCCTTGTACTGAAATCGCTGCTACACACACACACACACACACACACACACGCTCACCAGGATTTGGGCTCTCCAAAGTGGAGGTAGTTGATGCTATACAGATCCATATCCTCTGTGTGCCAGGAGAAGGTGGTCTTCCACATCCCAAAGTAGAGATACGGCGTGTTGACCCCCTGTATGGACACACCACAGTCCTCCTCGATAACATCCAGGATGGAGTTCAGATGTCCAATGTTCCACTCTTCTACGTCCTAGGAAATTGGAAACAGGGGCTTAAACCGGTGCTACAGACAATTTACAATCCTGTTTTTTTTTTTGTTGTTGTTTTGTTTTGTTTTTATGAGCTACATAAAATATTATGTTCCAATGAAATCCCAGATCTTTCTGTAAAAAATGACTGTGACCATATTAAATTAATACTCTCAACAAAAAATAAAAACTGAAACCAGAGATATAAAGTGATGTACACTCTGCAATGCTTTGCATTAAAGGCATTTCAGTGTTTCATACAGGATTCTACAGGCTCTGCAAGCTACATGCACCGAACCTAAACACAGACAGACGATTATGACCGACTACGAAGGGGAAAAAAGGCAAAAAAATAAAAAAAGAATCCCATGTAAAGAGAGCTAGACAGGTCACCTACCTCATCATAGAGGCTGCCACTCACATCTGCACCATATATGGGTGAGACAAAAGTGAGGTTTTTCCAGTATTTCCTCTCAAGATCTTCATAATTCAGGTAGCGAGGTGTACAGTACCTTTAAAAAGAAAGAAAATTAAAAATATATTGTTTTTTTTTTTGCTCTTTTTTTTTTTAAACCTTGGCATAGATGTTACTCTGCATGCATTTCACAGTTTACTAAATAAAAAAAATCTTTAAGAGTAAAAGAAATGCTTTAATCACTCCTAATTTTAATCAAATGAAGACTAATCTTTGAATGAGTATTATTTTTATTTCAAGAAAGTTTAATATCATTTAATTGTGGGAACAATGGCTACTTAGAGCAGGTCACTCTTAAAAATTAAATTCAGCTACACAAAAGGTGGAATTCAAACATAATATGAAATTCAAACAAAGTTGTAAGGAAACAATTTCTAAAATATTCCTCCGCCAGCACCAAATTTGAAATACCTGTTTGTGAAACACTAAGAATTAATAATATTGAATATTAAATGCAATACTATAATACTCACATGTCACTGTTTGCTAACCGCCTGAACTCCTGCACACTAAGAGGCTTCTTCTGGATGTTGTACTGAGTGAAGAGCCCTGACTGGCCCGCCACCATCTGCTGAATCGGAGCGTCGATCATTAAATCATCAATATCGTCGTAGGTTCGACGTGGCTTCCAGCCTTTAGGGGGGATCACCTTTGGCACGCACAAAAAAAAAAAAAAAAAAAGAGACTTGTTAGTGAAAATGAAACAGCAAAATCTAAATGATGAATGAGAGCCGATTCGGAAACATTGCACTCGGCTCGCTCTCAAAGAGAAACTCATTAAAAGGTTTCTCTCTGATTTACTTTCTTAATCCCGCTTGAGTAGGTTAATAAAACTGATACATGAATAAAGAGGAAGCAATGATGTATACCTCTCAAATATGCCATATAAAGAAGAAAAAGTCTCTACCAACCTTAGCTAAGCCTGCCCGGTGTGCACCCTGAGACTCCATGTACACCAGGTACCGGTTGAAGTCTTTGAATTCTTCCATCGTGGGCCTGAAGGTCATAATCTTGCAGGTGGGGTTTGCAGGGGCGGATACCTCTGCTCCCGCCATCCTGCCTCCTCAGTGGCTATAATCTGAGATGGGAAAACAAAATGCTTCTGTTATTTCTCGCCGTTTTTCAATAGACAGTTGTGTGCCGATTCTTATCAGAGGCCATATTACGTATGACTAAGTAGAAGCGCAGCCCATTCTGCTTCTGCAGGAATATGAATACATCTTTAAAACTACATTGTTCATTTTCCTTACTTGCCATCATTTATGATGAACATCATGCTGATGATTTGCATCATTATTATAACTAATATTGTTATCAGCATCATTATTCAGTGTGTGAATGTGTGTGTTGATGGAAGTCACCAATTTTATTGTAAAGCGTCTTTGAGAACCCTTTGAGGGTTGAAAAGCACCATAAAAGTCTTATTTCATTTCATCTCAATATGTTTTATAAATAATTATATTGTTAGAAACAACTACTATATCCCGCTTGATATAGTAGTTGTTTATATCAAGTTTATATCAACAGTACTATTACATTTTAATAGTAATAGTACTGTTGGTGTTTTCTTTTAGCCGTCATTATACTTTCATTTTAGAAGTAAAAACTTTTTTTATCTCTAAAATTAGGTTAATTTTAAGAGGTCATGTGGTATGAAAACAACTTTTAAAATTTTAAAGGAATAATATCAGTTGATATAAACATATCTAAACAATTTAACCTTTTAGATCCCAATACGATGAGCAAAATTATGTAAGCAATCTAGCATATTAAATGTCTTTTTTAACACCCCCCCCCATCTAGTGGGATGGCTGAAATCCCAATCTAGTAAAGCAGATGTCTTATATATAAGACCATTAGATGGCAGTAGAGATTCAGCATATATTGTTTTGATTATTTGAACCTGCAGCTGCCCCTCGCAGCATTTTGTCCCAGCCACCCATCCCAGTTCCACTCCCAACTTTACTGTGCCAGTACACAAAGGATCACATTGCACCATGTGAATTCAGATTTCCTCACCCTTTTGTACTCTCTCTCTCGATGCTGCCTCTTTTAAATTTACATTACCGCAAAATAAATTATACATTTTAGAAAGCAGCTACAGACTAAAAATAGATCACTTAAAACAAAACAAGCAAAGTAAACATAAAAAAAGACAAACTACAGTTTTGTCACACACTTTGGGTTTTAAACAAATTATTACAATTCTTGATAGCCTCCTGAAACAAGTTAATGTAACTAAAACAAATCTGGCTACACTCGAAGGAGTTTAAATCTACGCTGAGCTGCATTTGAGTATTAATACTTCGGCGTGTGTAACTCTGCTCATCTTTGTTGTCTCCCAACGTAACTAGCCAGCTAGCCTACGTTCTGTTATGATGCCGAGTAATGGCTGAACAAACAGCGCAGCTTGCCAATTCAGCTGACCAGCTCACGTAAAATTAAACAGTCAACAGGCTTCTCAGATGTGAACTCACAAAACTCGGCTTAGTACTTACCTTTAGTGGCAGTAAATGGAAGGTATAAATAACTAGTAGGCTAACCTAGCTGTAACGTTAGCTAACTTGTTACAGTACAGTGAATGGGGTTTAAATGCCCCTCGCAAGGTGGCTTCACATAGGCCCTTAGCTACATCCTTTCCGACTTCTTGTAGTCGAACTGCTTCATTCTGGAGTTTCAGTGCTGGTGTGTTTGTTCGTGACTTGCAGATTTACTCGTAAGACAAACAAATAAAGACATGAGTGCTCACAGCAGAAGCACGATTGCCAACTTCAGTGATTGCCAGTGCTAAAGGGTTAGCCGCTGATAGCTTCGAACATTCTGCAACAAGAGCCACAACATGTAACCTGCTTCCTAAACACTATGATTAAAAAACAGGCCTCCGTGCACCGTTCTTCCTGTAATATAACTGTCGAGAACCCGACTAAGCTCAACAGTTTGTACCTACCTTGATGAAGAGACGCAGTCGTGTTGTTGTTTATCTCCTTCCTTGTTCACCCAGCTGATTCACATGACAGCTGCTGCTTCGTGTGGTGAAGAAGAGGGGCTGCGCTCCACATCGCCTGCGCTCTACGCTGCTGCTGCTACTGCTACTGTCATGGCCGTAGTGGTGTAGCCCCATCCATGTACTTTGAGATCTGCGAATCAGCTGGCGAAGGGGGCTGCAACGTTTACAATCCAAAGAGCCATTTTCCCCCCGCAGTCCAGCAAAATAACTTTTGTTTAGAGCCCAAATGTTCCATGATCTTTTGAAGAAAAAAAAGAAGCATACTTAATATTTTTTATTTTATAAATATATCTATCAGATTCTTTTTAAACTCTATATATATATATATATATATATATATATATAAAGAGAGAGAGAGAGAGAGAGAGAGAGAGAGAGAGAGAGAGGCTATTATATATGTCGGCTATTTGCATATATAAATATGCAAAGCAATATTTTTCTTCTAGTGCTAACACGGGTTCCCACCACCACAGTGGCACTCTCTATGCTGTGCTGCCCCAGGCAGAAAGAAATTTCCCCCATATCAAAAATGACCACTGCTTCTTTTGGTCAGGTTTGTCTTGAGACTTGTATTCCATCATTAATTAATTTAGAGAATTTCTGCTGTGCCAAAATTGGAAGAAAGTTTTACTAACAGTACAAAAATTATGGTTTGGTTAAACATTTTGCCGAGTACTTCATATACATATGTGTAATGGACTGTCTTCATTTCATCTCAGTATGACCTGTCCAGGGTGTACCCCACCAATCCCCTACTGTTGCGCCTCTTTGAGTCTACAAGGACATGCAGGTAGACGACAGCTGGATGAATGGATGTAACTCTTATTGGATTACACAGATTTAAATCCATGGTTTTCAAACTAGTAGTATATTTTCTACTGTGTACTACTTTTCTTTGTGGTACACAGTAGAAAAGTTGGTTTGAATACTGTATTTAACACAAAGCAAATTAGCTGTAAGCAGTCAAACAGTCAAAAAAATCCAGTAGTTCAACACATTGATCTGTGATCCAAACAGAACTGTTTGGAGCAAACTGCTGTGGAAAACATTTCAACAAGCACTCAGCAGAAACTGATGCAAAGGTCAGTAAACCAAGAACAAGTGCTGGTGGCAGGTTACAGTAATGCTGCGTTCAGTGTGCCAGTCGTTGAATCAGTTTCCACTTCTCAGCTTTCAGAGATGACATCCAGTTTGATGAAATTTTTTCTGCTAAAGTCCATCTGTTTCGATGTTTGAAGAGTTGTGTGCTTAGAGATGGTTCTCAGCACACTTTGGTTGTAGCAAGTGGTCATTGAGCTACTGTTGCCTTCATGTTATCTTATTCACTTAGTCTGTCAACACTACTTTGATCTCTGAACTTAAAGACTCACACAGCTGCTGCACAGTGGATACATTGTTGGTTTTGGACCAGTTTCTGTAAACCCAAGAGATGTTTGTGCATGAAAATCCCAGTAGAACAGTAATTTCTGAAATACTAAAAAGTTTTTCTAAGTGGTATTCCTCAAAAATTGAAAAAAACAAAACAAAAAAAACAAAACAGAAAAACTCTATGATATATTGGAAGCAAAATGTAATCAAATCCGTTGTGGTTTAAATTTTTACACAGTATTGCATGCAACCCCTTTTGGGAATACACATACACCTTGAACCCTGAGGATATTTTTTGGTCGTTGAATGGTTCACCTCATATCTCCATAAAAACATGCAGTTGAACCTTGTTTTTAAGGAGAGGGCCACTTGTGGCACTCTGTGCCAGATGTTATCTACCAAGCTTGTTTTCAGTGTAGATTGGATTCTACCAGTACTGATTTCCAATCATGTTTGTGGTTTTGATGGGCAAGATCTGAAAGAGTATATGGAGAGGAGGATGTCTGCTTGGAAACTTATGATCTTGTCTTTGCTCTTTTGCAAATCAAGATCATAAGCCTTGTCTATTTCAAAAAGGCAAGACTTATGCATATCATGTACTGATACCTTCATGACATGCTATGTCCTGAAGATACCAGGACATAGCATGCTGTGGTATGCATGCTGTGGAGCCAAGAGTAAATAAGAGTCTACTTCTCCAAGTCTGAGCCCTTGGTTTAAAACTGGAAAAAGGTTAATGGCTAGTCAAGATTAGCATGCTTGTCAAACTAAGAGATTTAAGAGTCTTAGTGTTAGTTACGATAATGGGTGGTTGACGTAGGTGTTGGATAGATGGATTGTAGGCTCATCTGCAGTAATGCATGCTAGAACATGCCGGAAGGGGGTAACCCTTTTAGCTTCAAAAACACCTTGGGATTGAGCTGTACATAAATGGAAGATGCTGGATGGATGGATGGATGGATGGATAGATGGATGGACAGACAATTAAATTTTCTTCATAATGGATGGAAACACATAAAGTAATACAAAAAAGAAATAATGATATAGTTTTGTATCTTTTCCACATATAACTTCAAAATTTAACATTACATTAAAATATTTTAAATGTAACAAAATATTTGCTGACGTAACATAATCAGTTTATTCATAAAATGTATTTATTTCCGACGCCATTTAATTAATAACGTAAATAATTGTTTAAGAATTACGATTATTAACTCGTGTATTACGTCGTGGCACTATTGGCACTCCAAAGAAGCGGCAGTCTCTGTCAACTGGGAGGGTCACTGATGACTTAGTGCAAACATGGCTGCCCAGGATGAACTCAGTAAGTTTCTTTCTGCCTTGTTAACGATTCATGTCCTCTTAAATGTCCCATTTGTGGTTGCCAAAACAGATGTAGCGATGTGTTTTTGCCCGCCCTGCTACTAAGGCTGTTTATAAAGTAATGATAACGCCAAATTCAGTTTAAAACTAGGTTGGGAGCAGGCTACGTAGCTAGCTGACATGCTAACGTCAGGAGGCCGTTTGCCCAGTCATGGTGAAAATAAAACTATCACATCGGCTTCTTATATATGTCCTCTGACCAATGCCTTACAGTGAATATTTGCATTTTTGGCATTTGTGACAATTAGGTTAAGTTACACGGGTTACACTGCTTCGAAAAATATTTGCTGCTTTCATGCTAATTAAAACAAACAAAAAAAAAAGATGATGTCCTCCGTGGACTATCTTGTCATTTGTTGCTAACGGCTTAGAAAGCTAAGCCAGGAGAAGGAGTGCATGGTTGGGTTATGTACAGCAGCTGGCAGGTTGAGCTCATCGGCCGTAATAGGACAAAATGCTTCTTTCCAGTATGACTTAACATGGTTAATTTAACCCAGAGGGTGTCTGCAGTCACCAATGAGTTAAAGATTCATATTAAAATCGAAAGATACTGTACAGTAGGAGCTGCTGATACCATGACTTGGTGTGCCGGTGAAGTAAGAGTGTGTTTTGATTAGATCAACTGGAACGTGTGTTCCTTCGCCTGGGCCATGCAGAAACTGATGACCAGCTTCAGGACATCATCTCCAAGTTTCTGCCACCTGTTCTTCTCAAACTCTCCAGTGTTCAGGAGGGGGTGCGAAAGAAGGTGAGTAGTAAAGTAAAAATAATTGTTGAGTGCTCAGCCAGGCAATTTAGGTGTGTGTAGTCACATTGTGGTAGGTTTGCAGTTGTGCCACTCTTTTTGTTGTTGCATGATGGACTAACAGAGGTGGGTAGAGAAATTGTACTTAAGTAAAAGCAGCAATTAAAAATAAAAAGTAGATTTCCAAGAAATGACTGAAATAAGAGTAAAAAAGTATTCTGTAAAAAGGCTACTCAAGGACTGAGTTACTGATCATAACATACGATTTAATATTTTACATCTATGTAACTAAGTTATGCACAGATTCTGGGATTCAAGTGGAAAATGAGGGGGAAAAAAACCATCAATAAAAAACACACTAATTATTCATATATAGATAAAACCAGCCCAAGTGCTTATAAAAACCACAGCAGAAAAAAATGACACCCAGCTGGTTTTTAATGGCAAGTTAATGTTTTTTTGGTGTCTGAAAAATGACCCGTTTAAAAGATCTCTGTAATGTCAGGTTACAAATCAGCATGTCCCCTTACCTAGCAACCCCAGCAAAGCCCAGGCTGTCACCCAGCAACCCAGGTGGCGCTCCAGCATGTTTGGTCAGCCGGTTTTTACCGCTGTATGCGCCGTGCAATGGCTGCTGGAAAAGACAACTGTTTTGCTGTTGACTTACCATCCAGAAATCACTTGCTGCATTCTTGTTGGTTACGCAGGATGCTCTGCTTTTCAAAGATCTACAGTTATATAATTGCGCATCTGGTCGCAGCCATTTTCATGTGTGAGTGTAAATGTTGAGTTGTGGGGGGCGTGGCCAGAAGCATCTTATTTGGATTTAAAGTGACAAGCGGCCCTAAAACAGCTCTGTTCTGAAATGAGCTCAAAATAGGCAGAACTGAGCAGATTAAAATCTCATCATCTAAGAATGAGTTTGTACAAAAAAAAATTAATGAACATGTTTTGTATAGTCCATAGACCTAACCTGTTTAAGTAAGCATAATAGGTCACAAAACAACGTTGTTAATACATTGATTATACTACACCCAGGTGGACCTAATTTACTAATTGTGGCTTCTGAAGTCCACTGGTTGCACGAGGTTTCTTTAGAGGTATAAGAGAAAGGGGAGCTAAAAACAACTAGACTCCCCACAGAATTTGACATTTTTAATAAACTTTGAAAACCATTTCCCTGCCCCTCACAAATATGCACTGCTGTTTATTGGTCTATTTGTCTATCACTTAAAACCACCTTAAAATATATTGAAGTTTGTGGATTTAGAGTCACAAAATGTGGAAAAGTAAACAGTTTGTACTTTAAAGATTGCTTTCAGCGGCCTTATGTTTCCTTACATTATTTATTCATGCATCTGTTTCGTGAAACTGCACTAAGAAATGTGTCTCTGACTAGGTGATGGAGTTGTTGGTTCACCTGAACAAGAGGATTAAAAGCCGACCAAAGATCCAGCTACCAGTGGAAACACTGCTGGTGCAGTACCAGGACCCTGCGGCTGCTTCTTTTGTTACAGTAAGATATTAATACAGCGTTTATCTTGTGAGAGACGATGTTTACTGTCCATATTATCTTCAGTCACTCTACAGTTAAGTAAAATATCATGAGCAAAACATCCAGTCAGTATTGGTTATCAAATGAATGGCACATGTGTGAGTTGATTTTGTTGTCTTCATTATAAATCCGATTTTTAAAAATTGTGTGTTTTAACTTTGCGTGATATTTAACCGATTTGGTATTTGAACTGAAACAAAAACAGGTCTGTTTCATTAAAATGAAATCTACTTCATTTTTTGACAGAATTTCACCATCATCTATATTAAAATGGGCTTCCCTCGTCTAGAGGTGGCAAAACAATGTGAGCTGGCCCCGACTCTCATCACTGCCATGGAAGGCAAACCGCAGCCACAACAGGACAGGTGAGAGGACGCATATTCTCACATACCTATCCGGTGAAGTACTGTCACCTTCTAGACCGGATGGCAAAGGTGTTACACTCTCCTGTTAGAAACTCTAGGTTTTTGAGACGTCAAAAAAAGGAGGAGATAATAAATTATTTTTTTTCTTCATATTTTAGGATTGTGCATTTGTGCACAACATCAAGCTGATACTTTTGATTCAGTTTTAGTATCCAGCCTTCTTAAGGACACACAGGCCATGAATTTTAGTGAATCCGATTAATCTAAAAGAATGTTCATCTATCCTCGTTGAGCTTTGCTGACATGCTCATAGTTTACAGCAACGCTATAAATCTCATCGCTAAAACATTCTGCATTCTACATGTACCAAAGCACAGTAAAGATTATTCATTGAGGAAAATGTGGGACAACTGTGACATTACAAAACTGGATATTTCTTCAAAGTGAATGAAAATGAAATACAAGAATTTATCAGAGAACTTTTAAAAATCCCCTCCAATAAAAACAAATTAACCAGTCCTGACTGCGTCTAACTCAAAACCAGCAGTGCATGACACAACTTCTCCGTTTTCTCTTTGTGTTTTCAGCCTGATGCACCTTCTGATTCCCACTCTTTACCACATGAAGTATCCTGCAGACTCGTCCAAAGTCGTGTCTCCGTTCAATTTAACTGAAAGGCCAAAGATGATACACCTTCTACTGGAGTTCATGCTGGATGTTTTGCTCATGCCTTATGGGTGAGTTGTCAAAATAAAACGTGCGGCTGGAAATGAGTGTTAATCGCGAGGATGACAGCATTTTGAACTGGAGCGTTCTTTCTCCCACATCATCAGGTTTGTGCTGAATGAGTCTCCCACTCGGCCTGCACCATCCTCCTCCCAGGGAGGTTCCTCGGACGGGGCGGTCACTGGGAGCGGGCAGGGTCTTCCCCAGCCTCCCCCAGGGATGAGTGTCTATGCTGCAAAGAGGGTTATTGGAGAAGCGCAGTGGAACGCCGAGCAGCTAGAGCAGGTACAGTAATGTATTCATATGGCCATATTCGGGCTGTCTGATCAAATATTTTGTTCCCAGTTTAAACCAGATATTTGGAATCATATATGAATCAAGACGCCACAGGTTCCTATGGTAATTACATAAAAGCTTGCAGGATGGAAAATGATAAGCTTTTGGAAGGATACTAAAAATGTTTGGCCCAACTCATACAGTTTAAAGGAAATATTAAGATAATCTGTCTCAGTTTAGTGTGTCATGGCGATATCAGTTATTGTCCATTCAGTTTAATCGTAGTTTTATCTTGACTGTTAATTGCAGGTCTCTGTCTAACTCCCTTGGTCGTTCTCCAACAGTGTAAGCTGGGCATAGTGAAGTTCATTGAGGCCAAGCAGGTGCCAGAGGTGGAGACGGTGGTCCACTTGGCGGTGGCTTCGAGTGACACGAGACACAGCGTGGCTACTGCAGCTGATCTGGAGCTGAGGAGCAAACAGAGGTAGAGCCTTTTATTTTTATGTTAAACGTGTGGAAAGACTGTGAACGTCTTTAGTTTCTGTTTCCCTTTAGCTTCTGTTGGTGAACGACAAGATGGCTCTGTTTACACATTACAAAGCTGTTTTCTCAATGTTTATTTTTGTTTCATTCCAGCATCATTGACTGGAACAATCCTCTAATTATCAACAAGATGTTCAAGGTGTATCTGGGAGATGTCCCTCTTAAAACAAAGGTTTGTAATTTACATTTAATTTAAAAGCCAGTGAAAGAGATTTTTATGCAAATTCAGATCCAGGTGAAAATGTTAACGTATTTTCTGCAGGGTGGAAATGTTAAGCAAGAGCTGAAACACGATCCAGTGAGCACTAGAGTCAAACTAAAAATCCTCCCACATCTTCTACGCTCCCGGCTGGCAGCAGAGTGCTTCCCAGCAAACATCCAGGTCATGCTGACTCTTTTTTTTTTTTTTTTAGACAATCAGTCGTCAGAATGTCTGTTTCTGCCTGTTCAGAGATCCACGTCATCTTTTATGTGGTGATGTGCTAATGTCTTTACTGGTTTGCTTTGCGCTTCAGGTCGTTTATGACGGTTTGTTTGGGGCCAACACCAACAACAAACTGCTGTCTCTCACCTTACAGTTTGTCCATCACATCTGCATGGTGTAAGACATTCACACTTATTCCTCTGCCCATGAACTGTTTACCTGTGTTTCCTCTCAAGAATAAAGTCTAAATGTTTTTTTTTTCTATTTTACAGATGCCCTGACACTAACAAGCCTTTAGGACTAATGCTGCTCAATGGTCTGACCAAACTTATCAACGAATACAAGGAGGTAAATAAGATGGTAATTTAATTTAAAAATGTTTTAAGACTAATTCAGTTCTGCTCTACTGATAGTTAGCTGTTTTTGATTGCGTTAGGTCTCATTGTTGTTGCTCCTGAACTTTCTTTTGCACATCTCAAAATATAAAACTGCACCATATTAAAAGATTTATTTATTTTTTAATAACAGCTTCGTCCAACTTGATATTTGAAAGCGAAACGCTCTGATTTATGGTCAGACGTATCAAACTGTTACGTCATTTGTTCATTTGTTGTAGCAGCACAGAAGCCTGAAGAAACTTTTGCCATAATCTGTCACCTCTGCTTTAGATCAATAGCAGAGGTCACGTCACACTGTGTGTGTGTGTGTGTGTGTGTGTGTGTGTGTGTGTGTGTGTGTGTGTGTGTGTGTGTGTGTGTGTGTGTGAGAGGGAGAGAAAAGTTGGTGATATACAGATCTGCAATTTACCAAATGTAAATAATATTATTTCAAAACAGAAAGAAAACGATTAAAGTTTTGACATTTTAAGCACCTTGTTTTATCGCGGTTAGCAAATATCAGTCTGTTTATATTTGTTGTAGAGTGAAGACAGACATTTTGAGATTCAGAATGTTTCTTAGCAGATGAAAAAGAATGTTATTCTAAACAAGTGTTTTAATAATCTTTGCAGACAACTTGGTTCCTATTTTGGTCAATATCAAATTTCTTGTCTAATCAAAACCTGCACCTCACTGGTAATTCTTGCAGTTTGGTTTATCGTGTTTTCTTTCTCTCACAACGCCTCTCTTTGCAGGATCCTAAGTTATTATGTGTTGCCTACTCTGCTGTCGGAAAGCTGTCAAGGTTACGATAACATCTTATTGGTATTTCAGTTGGGTCCGATTTAGAAACAGACAAACCGACGCTTGTTTTAATTTTTTCCTGTTTCAGTCGGATGCCTCAGCTTTTCACAAAGGATATTGCTCTTGTGCAGCAGTTTTTTGAGTCCATGTGTAAGGTTGGTGGAACACATTTTGGAAAAGTTGGAGGTGAACCTACTTTAGTATTTTTTTTTCTTAAACACTGTGTCTGCTTGATCAGGAGGAGCCGGATGTTCGCCTTGCCATTCAGGAAGCTTTGTCAATGATGGTTGGAGCGTATGCCAACCTACAGGGGGCGCTGCTGAATCTGATGGAAGCCCTGGTGGCTGCATATATTTCAAAGGTATTCTACCACGTCAAGAAGAGAATTGGATTCTTTCACAACTGTAATGTGTGTTTTAACAACTGTGTTCATATGTGTGCTTGAAATCTGTGAAAATGCTTGAATTTCAATTAGGCATTTTAAGTTTTGGAAAGTGATTAATTTCTGTATAAAGTCCTAAAAAGTACTTGATATTTAAACTGCACAGTTTTGTAATAAAGTGCAATCAGATGTTTGATTTACAGCCTCAGTTTGGAAAGCAATATAGTTGAAACTAGATAATTAAAGGTAATAAAAAAGATGAGCACATTTTTCTTCTCACTGTCTGAAGTTAAATCAGACCAAACTTATCTTATTTCAGGTCAGTTAGAATTACCAAAATAATTTTTATTTGCCAAATGCCAGACATCTTGGAGAGAATATTTGTTAGAGATTTTTGTTTTGGAATTTTTTTCTGACCAGTCAGGTGTACAGGATATGTGTGAGAGAGACCTTTCAAAACATAAAATTTTGCTATATTTAAGTTGACCTTGTCCCTAATGATTCCAGTAATAAATTACATCATATAATAGTTAATTGAAACTGTCTTTAGTTCACTGGTATTGTTTTTATCTCCAATGTCAACTATGGTGTGGAAAAGTTTGAAAATGTACCTTGAAAATGTTTGAATTTTACTGTGGGAACAGTGTACAAAACCCTGTAACAAGCTTAGTAAGCAGAAATAAAAGAAGCCTGCCGCTTGTTTCATTGCAGCCGGAGGTACAAGTTCGCCAGGTGGCCATGAAGTTTGCCAGCACAGTGTTTGCTCCTGACCACGTGCCATCAAGGTACCTGCTGCTGCTGGCTGCTGGAGACCCGTAAGTTTATGGAACCACCTAACTCTTTGTAATGCAGAAAGAGAAATTAAATGGCTTTATTAAGATAAATGTCTGTTGTGAACTTTACACTTGGTAAGATTTTATTTTATGCTCTGCTCTTTAGACGAGAGGAAGTGTCTGCAGAGGCCCAAAGGGTGCTGAGGCCTTTTCCCACAAAAAGCTCGGAGAAGGAGGGACCGAAGCCAATGCCGTCCTTTCCCGACATGGTTGCCTACATCCAGGAAAAAGTGGGGCTCGGAGCATCTCTCAGACGGCACACCTGCAAAATAATGTTACCCTTCTAATTCAAGAAATAACGATCCACTCTCTTCACATTCTTGTCATTTTTTTTAGGCAGCTCAGAGGATCAAAACCCCTGCCAAATATATTGTTGGGGCCTCCACAATTCCTTTTAACCCATCTGCCTTTGGAGAGGTAAATAATAAACATATTTATTTCATTTGAGGATAAAACCAGATGACTCAGCAAACCATATAAGTGTGTTTTCTGGTGGATTTCTTTTGTTTTTTCAGATAATGTTGTACCTGAGGATGTGTCTGGCCCACAGCGCTGGCGCCAGGCCCATGTCCACCCGCTTGTTGGACATGCAGGACGATGCTCCGGCCATCGGTCGCTACGTCCACACCCTGCTCTCAGCTGAACCGCCACCCTCAGCGCCAAAAGGCCTGGAGGGAAACCCTGTACATGTGTACATGGATCTACTGCAGCAGCTTCTCTCTGCTGTGGGAGGTGAGACTTAACCTGCCTTCCTCGGAGGCAGTTTGGGGTATAAACAAGTAGTAAGCGATGCTTATTCTCTTTTGTCTGATTTATGATTTGTCTAAATCATAGTAGCTGTACTTTCTCTCTTACAGCTTTAATTTGTTCTGTTTTAAGACTAATTCAGTCCTTACTAAAGAAAAAAAAAACATTTTATATTTGTCAATTGTAGTATTCATACTGTATCTACATCTAAATTTCCCTGCAGGAATCCCAGTCATGTACTGCTTACTGGAAGTGGTGTCTGTGTGTCCAGAAAAACTCGCCCCCAGGTTTGCTGATAAAATAGACTGGATCAAAGTGAGTTCTATTTTACGTACAGAGTTTTAAAATATCATTCAGCGAGTTATCTTTCATGCACATTTCACTTTTGTTATCCAAATTAGCTGTAATCACATTCTTCTTTCAGAGTCTGATGAACACCAATAAGGAGGACATGAGGGAACTCGCCGCCCAGCTGTATGCTTTGGTGATCTCCACCATGACTGGCAACGAGCTGCAGACAGCCGTACAGAATCTTGTCAAAATCACCAAAGACAACCATGTAAGTCACATACTCTTACGGTTATTCATGTCATTAGCTTGCGCTGCTAATATTTATTTTTTGGGTTGAATCTCAGAGTCCTGAGACTCAGCATGGCGCCATCTTGGCTCTCGGCTACATGGTGGGAAGGAATCTGAGCAGAAAGAAAGCCATTGCCTCTTGTGAGTTGACAGAAAACAAGATGGAAGAGATGAGCATCACTTCCCAAGATGATGACAAGCTGGTTTCCATGGCTACTAAGACAATTGGTATGAACTTTTTTTATTTTTTTTTTACATAAATCCTTTTTGTGCAGATTTTACTGACTTATAGGCAACTTTTATTGTATGTTTTTGCAACCTCTTTTACAAAAAAACAAAGTAAAGTGGTAAAATTAGAGAGTGTTTGATAATTTCCCCACAAAAGTGATCACATGTATTCGCATCCAGGTACCTTCCTGGACAGCGGCAGTGCCATGTTGGCCGTAGCAGCCTGCACAGCTCTGGGAGAAATTGGGCGGAATGGCACCCTGCTGATCCCTGCAGAGGGAGACGGCTTCACCAAACTCTCCGTCACGGAAAACCTGCTAGCTCGCATCACTTCTGGCAAAGAGAGCCTCAAGGTAAGCTGTGACTCTTAATGGCTCTGATTTGCTGTGCTGTTGCTCTGATTGATTTTTATCCGCGTCGTTTTCCAGATGAAGGAGCGATCCGTTACAACCTTGGGTTATCTGCCAGTGGGAGACCCAGACTTTCCACACCAGAAGAAGCTGCTGCAGGGCCTCATGGATTCGGTGGAGGTATGAAACTAGATTTTCTATTTTCTTTATTAATTTCTTTTACTTTCTCTTGAAGTGATTTTAGAAATATTCAAATTATTCTGCTGTGAAACTGCCACATACCAATACCAACCCTTCTCTGCTTCCTTTCTACCTTCCAGGCCAAGCAGGTGGAGCTGCAGTTCACAGTAGGAGAGGCCATCACCAGCGCTGCCATAGGAACCAGTTCTGGAGCCGCCAGGGATCCGTGGACCTGCACTGAGGACCAGTACAGCCCGCCACACAGTGAGTTTTGACAGGCTCTATCCCTGCTGGTGTGAAATAGATCTGAATTTTAGTCACTAATGGATGAAGTCATTTCACAAATTCCCACAAAGATTGTTTAAAGTATTTTTATGAACAAATTAAAATAAAAGGGAGAGAAACATCCCGGACTAAGACAACTAGTGAGATCTCTCTGTATGGTGATCAGTAGCTTAAATAATGGATATTATCTGTCCAGTAATAGCAGTCGAAGTGAGGCAGGGCCAGTCCATCATTCCTATAAGCATCACATCATAGACATTTGACAAAGGAGTGTTCTGCTCCTTTGTCAAATGTACCAAAGGAGCAGAATACCAGATCAAACTAGATAAAAAAAAAAGAGATTCAGAATACAAAGTAATACATTTGTAATAATAGGTGTTTTTTTTTCAGCATGTTGAAATGAAAAAAAAAAAAAATTAAAAATGTTTGACAAACTTTTGCAGTCATTACAAATCTGTTTGTTGGATCATTTAAGCACATAAAATGTTTACTTAGTATACTTAAATTGCTTAAATGTATGTAACTTAAGCAATTTATGCAAGCTGTAGATGCATATGAATACTGCAGCTGACAAATTTAAAATTTATTTATTAAATTGCATAATATACAAACTATAACATAGATCCAGCTTGTGTGTGGTTACCTGTTTTAATGTAATTCTTGAATGCCACGTCTTTTTTTTTTTTTTTTTCTCCATTTACTTCCATCAGATGTTAAAAACAACGACGTGGTTCCCTGGGTCCTCAACTCCATCCTGTCCAGGTACATTCCCAGCCAGAACCCTCATGTGCGGCAGGCGGCCTGCATCTGGCTGCTCTCCCTGGTGAAAAAACTCAGCCAGCACAAGGAAATTACTGTACGTACATAACCCACCTGTAGCATTACTGTCTTTATTTACAACTGGAGCACAAGCTTTAACGATCATTTTCCCATCTTCCTCTGCGGCTGCAGTCTCATTTGAAGGAGATTCAGATAGCTTTCATCTCCGTTCTGTCAGACCCGGATGGTAAGACAAGATGGCTGAGCTGAGCTTCGTAGCATTACACCTCTTTCAGCTTCTCTCGTTCCCACTTCCTCCTCCATGCTTCTTTTCCTTTTTGTTCAGAGCTCAGTCAGGATGTGGCATCTAAAGGCCTGGGGCTCGTTTATGAGATGGGTGGCGAGGCTGATCAGCAGGAGCTGGTGTCTACACTGGTGGAAACACTCATGACTGGAAAAAGGTAAGCTACTAAGCTTAAGAGGTAAGCTTACTAAGCAGTAAATTGAGAGTTTGTATGATTATTTATTCTTGTAAACAGGGTGAAACATGCAGTTTCAGAGGATACCGAGGTGTTTCAAGGGGAGGATTTGGGAAAAACACCTGATGGGTGAGCTTTGTTACAAATTGTTGATTTGTAACAGGTTTGAGTTACAACCAAGAGTAAAACAAGTTTTGTAATTTTCTTCCAGTCAAAGCTTGTCGACATACAAGGAGCTCTGCTCACTGGCCAGCGACCTGAACCAACCAGATCTGGTCTATAAGTTCATGAACCTGGCAAACCACCACGCCATGTGGAACTCGCGCAAGGTAACGCACTAAGGCTCTCTCTCTTTTGCCTCCATTATTTTTTCCAGGTTTTCTTCTCCTCCCTGACCTAAAACAACGTTCTGTTTCTTCCAGGGAGCAGCTTTTGGTTTCCACATGATCGCTACCAAGGCTGGGGAGCAGCTGGCTCCATTCCTGCCACAGTTAGTGCCTCGTTTGTACCGCTACCAGTTTGACCCAAACCTGAGCATTCGCCAGGCTATGACCAGCATCTGGGATGCCTTAGTCACCGATAAAACCCTGGTGAGGCTCCGTAGTTTTGTACATCAACGGAAACATTGGCTAGAGACAGAATGACGTGAAAGTGGGTGGGAAGAACTGTCAGGAATAATTGTTTCGTTTTGCGCAGGTGGATAAATACTTGAAGGAAATCCTGCAGGATGTCATCTCCAACCTGACCAACAACACCTGGAGAGTGCGTGAGTCCAGGTAGATTGCACCGGCCACTCACTTGGAGTGTTTATCTTCTCCAAGACGGGTTAAAGTGAATTGATGAATTTGTCTTGCAGCTGCCTGGCCCTCAACGACTTGATCCGGGGCCGTCAGGCCGATGACCTCATCGATCACCTGGCAGAGATGTGGGAGACGTTGTTCAGAGTCCTGGACGACATCAAGGTCAGACAAAAATAATCTGAAATAAATCTCAAAGTGGTTCATGGTTTAATCTCCATCTGAACTTTTAATGTTTGGGTTTTTTTTAGGAGTCTGTGCGAAAGGCTGCAGACTTAACACTGAAAACGCTCAGTAAGGTAAATGTTATGTCAGCGCACTGGACTGCGTGTAAGTTTATATTCCACTGTGTAAGTATTTCAGCCTCTTTGATTTTATGTGCAGGTGTGTATTCGTATGTGTGAGTCTACTGGCTCTGCGGCCCAGAGAACTGTGGCCGTGATATTACCCACTCTGCTGGAAAAAGGCATCGTTAGCAACGTCTCTGAGGTTCGCTCTCTCAGGTAAATCTGTTTACTTGTGCAACATAAATACTGATTGATATGAAACAAAGATGTCTTAAGATGGTTTCTCAGCTGATGCTGAAAGGTGAACAGGGAATACAGTAGACTGTAAAAGTAATTCCTCATCTGCCTTAACACACACTGGCATATGTTATTTCCCATTTTTAATCCATACAGAATGACGCCTGCTTACTCTTTACAGCTTTACCATCTTCAACTCTTCTGAAATAAGAAGAGTGCTTTCCATTAGTTTCAGGAGTGGGCTTATTGGACTTTTTGATCATTCTTCCTGAAACATGTTTCTTGGGGTCAGACACTGATGTTGGATGAGAAGGTTGGCTCTCAGTCTCAGGTCTGATTCATCCCCAAAGGTGTTCTGTCAGGTTGAGATCGGGGCTCTGCAGGCCTGTCAGCTTCTTCACACCAGACAAGTTCATGCATGTCTATTGATTTGTTTCGTGCACTGGTACACATTCATCTTAGAACAGGAAGGAGCTTTCACCAAACTGTTCCTGTAAAGTTGGGAGCATAAAATCCAATATGTCATGTTGAGAGTTTCTTTCACTGAAACTAAAAGGACTGAATTTTTGAAAGCAGCCCCTAATACCCTCCTACATCCCTTGATTTCAATTATTTGGAGTCTATTTACCCCTTGTCGTCTTGGAAAGGACTGAAAAATTACAAAATGTCAGTTTAGATTATTATTTTTTTAAACATGCTATTTGAGTGCATTTGTTGATTTTGTTCTGCATAGTTTGGACATGTATAACTGGTTTGTCAACTTTTCTCTCTCTAGTATTCAGACCCTGGTGAAAATCAGTAAGACTGCTGGCGCCAGGTTAAAGCCTCACGCTGCTCGGCTGATTCCAGCCCTGCTGGAAGCCCTCAGCACCCTGGAGCCTCAGGTCCTCAACTACCTCAGCCTCAGAGCCACTGAGCAGGAAAAGGTAAACAACTTTCAGTTCACCTGCAAATCATACAGAAGTTGCATTTGATGATATAGGGTGTCTGCTCTACCTTAAAAAGTCCTGATATCATTTATCTAAAATTAAGGCCTTAAAATGTAAGTTGGCCTTAAATATGTCAATTTTTGTCGTGTCAGGACTACTTAATCTTGTATTTGTTTTTTTCTCGTGGGACTTTTCTTTCAGGCAAACATTTAAGTCACCTGTAAACATATTCACTGCGTTCTGTGACTAAAGGAGGTTCGCGCTACCGCTAACTAGCTACTGACCATAGCTAGCTAGCCTTCTTGCATCTATCATGAGTAAAGTGTAACATTAACACCGGTTGGCTGGAAAACGTTCGTCTTCGCCATTAGCTCACTTCTCTTGCCAACCTGTACGATGGTGTATTTATTCTGTGGTAAAAAGCTTGTCACTACTACTATATACTATACATATCACTTTTGTACCTTTCCGTCGTGATACAGGTCTTAAATTTAATTAATGGTCTTAAAATGTCTTTAAATGGTGAAACCTGCAGAAGCCCCGTGACATGAGATGTTTGTTCTTTCTCTGCAGAGTGCCATGGATGCTGCACGGCTCAGTGCTGCCAAGTCTTCTCCAATGATGGAGACTGTTAACATGGTAAAACAAAAATAAATGCTCACACAATAATCCCAGTTTATTCACTGTAGAGTCTTCCAACCCAAATGTTGGGATATCTTAGTTAGTCGTGAGGTTTCTGCATTTACTAGCAGCTTCACGTTTCACCGAGGCGAAGCTTCTGAATGCGTGTCTTCTTCCAGTGTCTGCAGCATCTAGATGTTTCTGTGCTGGGAGAGCTGGTTCCCAGACTCTGTGAGCTGCTGAAGAGCGGAGTGGGCCTGGGCACAAAGGTAGAACTGAGTCCCACAGTCACGCATTCATCAGTGATTCTCCACCACACAGAAGCGCATCAGTTGCCTTAATGACTGCTGTTCTCGGTTTAGGGAGGCTGCGCCAGTGTAATTGTGTCCCTGACGGTACAGTGTCCTCAGGACCTAACCCCATACTCAGGTACAACACGACACGCCATCTGACTCGGTTAATGACTCGAGTTGAACAAACTAATCAGTTTTTATCCGCAGGTAAACTGATGAGTGCCTTGCTCAATGGCATTCATGACAGGAGCACAGTTGTACAGAAAGCCTTCGCCTTTGCTTTGGGACACCTCGTCAGGGTAAGCCCCTCCGTTAACATGAAGTCCTTGGTGGATTATTAAACCCTGGATTTGTCTGTTTGTCACAGACTTTATCATGACGACATTTATTATCCTTTTTAGTCAGCAAAGGACAGCAGCGTAGAAAAACTACTACTGAAGCTCAGCAACTGGTACTTGGAGAAAGAAGGTGAATCTTACTTTGAAATGTACTTTTTTCAGCGGAGCAATAAAATGTGACGATATTGTTCTTTGAAAAAGTATTCATACCCTTTAAGTTTTTCTTTGACTTTAAAACTACAAAATCGAGTGTATTTTATTAGAATCTTACAAAGCAGTGCATAGATGTGTGGCGTTTGGAAAAACTACACGTTTTTTCTGTCTGTTTTTGCATTTAAATTTAAATCTATAAAGTGTGGCATGCATTTATATTTACCTCCCTTTTTTCCTAAGACCCCTTCATAAAATGGAGTGCTCCCCATTGTCTTGAGAAGTCCCCTTCTTTCTACTTAGGGAGTGTGTCAAAAGTATTGTGATGTAAATTCAGCTGTTTTGTGAAGTTTGTTGGAGATTGTGAGTGAACAAATATAAGTATTATTTATTTTTTTAAAATGGTCTAGTCAAAGTAAAGACCTATATTAAATTGAGAAACTAAATACAAGTCAATACCACACAATTTTTGTGCTGCTTCCAGTAAAATACACAAAAGTTTGATGTTGAAAATGTTAGTTTGTCTTATGATTTTTTTTTCTTCTCCTGCCTTGACTCCCTTTTAAATGAAATGTTTTCACTCCGTTTCTCCTGCTTCCAGAGCCAGTGTACAAGTCGTCGTGTGCGCTAACGGTGCACGCCATCAGCCACTACAGTCCGGATGTGCTGAAGGCCCACGCGGGCGTGGCCCTGCCCCTGGCCTTCCTGGGCATGCATCAGGCGCCGGGTCCTGATGAGGAGAAAGGAGAGAGTCACGATGCCACCCTGTGGTCGGAGGTGTGGCAGGAGAACGTTCCAGGTGGGGAACGCTGTCGCATGACAAATACCGGTGCTACGAAACGGAAAGGATCGTTTCCCAGGAATAAAAGCCGATTCATTTTTTTTATACTTTTCTCTGACTTCAGGAAGCTTCGGGGGCATCAGGCTTTACATGACAGAGCTGATCACCATCACTCAAAAAGCCCTGCAGTCTCAGTCCTGGAAGATGAAGGCTCAGGGTGCAGCTGCCATGGCAACTGTTGCTAAGGAACAGACGGGCTCATTGGTGGCGCCGCACCTCGGTTTGGTGCTGACAGCCTTGATGCAGGGACTCTCCGGGCGAACTTGGGCTGGCAAGGTGTGTGTTGCTCCTGTCGTTTTAAGAAAGCCTGGAAATAAAACACAACACTGGATTCAGATTTTGGTGTTTTGGTTTTGTGCAGGAGGAGCTGTTGAAAGCCATCGGGTCAGTGGTGTCCAAGTGCAGGTCAGTCATCTTGCAGAACTTCTTCCTGCTCTTGCCTGGGTTCGTGTGCAGCTCTGGATGAATATGATTTAAACTTTGACATCAATATTTTTCAGTGTGTGTGTGTGTGTGTGTGGGGGGGGAATGAAGCGATTTTATAGTTTCAGACTTTAGTTCGCCCGCAGCTTGTTTGTCCAGCTGTCCGTTCAGTCATCATCCACCTGAGTTTGTTCTTTCAGGTTTCATACTTAAAAACTTGATCAAATACATGTAATGAACACTGGGCTTTAATAACGGTAAACTGTGAAAATGAATTTCACAGTTTAGTTGTGAAATACATTTCATGTACTACTTCCTGTGAACTTGACCTCATCTCCTCTTCGGTTTTTAGCGCGGAGCTGCAAAAGCCGTGCAGCGGCCAGCCCAGCATCCCGGAGGTCCTGGATGTCGTGTTTAAAGAATGCCGCAAGGAGAATCTGCTTTACAAAATGGCCGCTCTGCGCTGCGCCGCAGATGTTCTCCACAGTAGTCAGGAAGACCGCTTCACCGACATGGCTGAGATCCTTTTCCCTCTGATCAAGAAGGTTCGCGTCTGAGTTTTCTGTTTGTCGTGGGGCTAGTTTAGTAAAGACTTGCCTTGAGAAGGAGCCTAATCTCACGTTTTTATGACAGAGCTGTCCAGAGAGCGGTGGCGCCTCTCCCAGGTCGATGGATGACGACGACGACGATGATGACAAAGATGTGAAAGATAAGGAGCTGCACACCGAAGCTATACTCTGTGCTTTTGAGACACTTGGGAAGACCTGGCCCAGAAACCCACAAACTCAAGGTGAATTCTGTTGGTTTAGTCGCAGTTTAGAGCGGACACATCAGTCCTTCGTCATATCTGCTCTCATCAATCTGAACCGAAGGTGAAGACTCGTAATTTTCGTTGTGCATGTTTGTGTGCAGTGCGTTTCCAGACAGATTTGTGCACTCTGATGTGTGGGAAGCTTAAGCTGAGCACATGGAAGGTGCAGCTGGCTGTTCTTCAGGCCATGAAGGCGTATTTTCAGGGGTGAGGATCAAAACACACAAACTGTACACGCTGGATTTGGGAAGCGTTCCACAATTTGAATTATTTAGCTAGTTAAAACAAAGATTTATTTATTTTTTGCTTTGTAGCCTGTTGCTGCTCGAGAAGGGTAACGAAGACACAAATGCACTATCGCAGATCCTCACCGAGGCCTGCACTGCTCTCACTTATGCTTTAGGTAAGGAGGTAATTCAAAATCTAATGGCTTTAATTGAAAGTCTCATGTCTTCACAGACTGTTTAATTTTCTCCACAGAAAATAAAAGCTACTCCTCTGTGAGGACAGAGGCCTTGTCTGTGGTGGATCTGATCGTTAAGAGAACAGGAGGTAGGCTTTTATTGATTCTGCTCTCTATATTATTGAACATACATTATGTCCGAGCCTCAATAATGTTTCCAAATTTAGGCCTACATTATTTAACCTTCTTGGAAAATGAATTTCGCTGTGCTCCTGTTGATCGGCTTGAAAATGGGACGTTATTTATTGTTCCATTAAGGACAGACGGAGGCAGATTCTGGTCCTCATAATGGCTTTTATTTGATGCATTCAGTGCATCAAGTAAATGCTTGGTGGGCTGCACAACGTGCCGGTCAGAAATCTCGCCCAACTTTTCCTGGCATCGCTGAATCAAACAAAAAAGAACAACAGATGAAATTCTCTTTATATCTCTTGGTTTTCATTCCCGGACTTCAGATTTGTTTCTCCGTGTCTCTCTCCAAAGGGATGTGATTTATTTGAAACCTTAACATCCTACTCTGCAGCTGGTTTGTAACGCATTTTTGTGTGGATGTTACCAGAGAGTGAGCAGTGGGACTGCATGCCTGTGAGGAGCCGGGAGCAGCTGCAGCGCTCCCTGTCGACGCTGCAGTCCGACAGCCGGCCCGAGCTGCGGGACAAGGCGCAGGAGCTGCGCAGACGCATCCAAAGCCAGCCCTGAGCGAGCGCGGAGAAACCGACCTGCCCATTAAACGTGTTGATCAGCAACACAGAACATCCATTAGCACATATCTAATCTGATTGAACTCCGTAATACATGCGTGTTGTTTTAATTTACTCCAACGATCCATATAGTCTGTGACGGTGCTGCGGGTGAACATGTCAGGGCGTCAACGTGTGAAGTTTGTCTAACTGGGCCGTGAGACGATGAGAAACGCTTTATAAGCCAGTGTGTTGACTTTGTGGACACTGTATAGTTCTAGCCCCAAAATGGGGATTTTACTACTGTTGTGAGTTTGTCTTAATAATGGATTTACTTCTCTAAACAACAGCAATAGGAAGACCGACTACAAGACTTCACTGCTGTTAAAATGGTGAAGTGTGTTTTTCATAAAAGTGCTGAAAATATGTGCCAGAGGACTGAGATGTCAGCCTGATTTAAAGCCTGAAAAGAAGAGTGAGCCTGCTGTTGACTTCAAGTGATGTTGTGGTTGTTTCAGTTTATCCTTCATGAAATAAAACTTTGGACCACTGACCTGGTTTTGAAGCTTCTCATTAACTCTGCAGGGTTATGGCAGGCAGATTTAATATAAAATTGACTGTCTACGTGTAATAACTTTCTAGATGTCTGAATATTGAATAATTGAAATACATTGTGTCTCATCAAATTGTAGGTGAAGATGGATTTAATTAGAATGCAGATATATAGCCGTTCAGGATAGTCAAAATACATTTTGATATCTAGAATAATTACAGATGAAACAATTTTATGTTAAAATGGCATGCCATAAGCCAGTCATTAATTGCAGATTTCTTACAAAGTACAGGTATATCTGACACTTATGGTGGTCAGAATATAATTAGAGATATTTCAAATAGTTTCTCTAGTCAAAATATAGTTAAAGATATATGTACTAATACATCCAGTAAAACCAATTTTACATATCTGGAATGTATTGTGAAAACAGATTTTATGTTAAAACTTCCTGCCATAGAGTTTGTTTGATTCCACAAGTACATTTTTAAAAAAATAGTCATAGTTTAGACAAAAAAACCAACAATAACGTTTACCAGCTTTATTTACAAAAAAACAAACAAATATATCCATCAGCTGCATATATATAAAAAGAACACAAAGCACGGGACCCAAATTAAGTATTTAGACAGGATTGCTAAATAGATGCACAGATATCAGTAAGACATAAAAAGCAGTTACTATCATGTTAGGTAAGGACAAAGATGGCCGCCCTGCTGGTTTCAGTGCAGTGATTAACCGATGAGCTGCTTGTTCCTCCTGTCTTTCTGTCGAGCCTTGTCGTGGACTTTAAGCGGAACGTTGGAGTCGCTCTGGATGAGCGCGGTCCGCGACACCGTGGACATGCCGTCGACAAACTTGGTCTTGAACAAGACGTTGGCGTTGGTGAACATGCCGTCTTTGAGGGACACCACCACAAACTGAAGAGAGGAGGAGAGAAAGATTGTGGCAGGAAGAAGCCGCCGTTTTGTCCTCGATTTAAAGTCTTTCAAACCTTTTCCACCTCTTGTCACATGACAAAAACACTCAGTTCTGTATATTTTTATTGAGGTTTGGCGAGATAGACCCGTAGAAAAGTAGTGCATAATGGAAGTGGAAGAACAAGAATGAGTGGTTTTCAAAATTCTGAAAATAAATCAGAAAAAATGTGTTGCACATTTTTTATTCTTTCCTCCTGGGTCCATAATTGTAGAGTTCCCCGTCTCTGACTGCAGCTGCAAGTCATTTGGGGAACAGAATGTCTACGAAGTTTGCAAGAAGGCTGCAACTATCAACTATTTTAGTCATCTATTATTCTAGTTATTCAAGAGATTTATTCTGATTGTCTGTTAAAAGTTTGCACATCCTGCAAACAAATGATTAAATGAATGATTTTTCATTTAAGAATTGTTTATATCTGTATATTAGAAAGGCATTAAAAAATGCAAGTAAACAATTCATTAATTTTTTTTAAGTCAGAAAAACATTCCATCACCTACAATGCAACAACAGCATTCTTCTGATGAACACTTGATGATGGGTAGCAAGAGATTTATCTGTAGCTAAAAATAAAAACTACTTCTAATGTGAAAATCTCAGGCCTTTCTGCTTCACTTGTCATCACTATTGTGTAAATCTGATTAATAATTGGAAACCAAAAGGTGCTTAATATGAGGTTTTCTTTACAGAATTTAAACCAGGTGAAGTTAAAATGATGCCACTTGAGGAGTTCTGGGTAGAACATATTTACAGACAGGAGTATTTTTATCTTGAGTGCAAAATGTGTACATTTTTGTACAATTTTGGTTTTATTTTTGCTCCGTATGCATGTCGTTCTCTCAATAAATGGCTTTTTTTTGAGTCACTTACTTGCGAGTGTGTGAAGTGTGTGCGCAGCATCTGTCCGATGTTCTGCGTGTGAGACAGGTCCAGAGCTGCGTCCACCTCGTCCAGGATGTAGATGGGAGCGGGTTTGAAAAGCAGCATGGCCAGGATGAGAGACAAAGCCACGAGTGACCTGATGAGGAGAGAGAGAGAGAGAGAGAGAGAGAGATAGAGAGAAAGAGAGAGAGAGATTAAAGTCACATTCTCACACAGGCTGAGAAAACACACTAAGGAGCAGCATAAGGTTTCAAACCTTTGCCCGCCACTGAGTTCAGTCAGGTTCTCCTTCCAGGTGTCGCCCAAAGCTACTTTAAACTCGAGGCCGTCCAAGACGCCACATCCCTGGGGAGGAGCCAGCTTGGCTGTGGCTCCTGGCAGCAGGGTGGAGAAAATGGAGCCAAAGTCCTTGTTTACCTGCAGAGGGAAGATTGAAATTGAAGATGGCACTAAGCTGTGCTGCCCTTCTTTGTTTTGATAAATAAAATTAAAAACATTCAAAAGGTGGTTTTATTATCACTGAAAATGTTGGGAAATGAATTTAAAACGGTAAATCTAATCAACGTTTGCAGAGAAATCAGGTGCAAAACGAAAAGCAGACCTTCTGCCAGGCCAGGTTGAGCGCCTCATTCTTCTTCTGGTCCAGCTCCTTGATGGTCTGTAGGATCTTTGCCTTGTCGTTCTCCACAATTCTCTTCTTCTTCATTAGATCGTTGTACTGCAGTAGGACAAACGCAATTGTGAATCTGTCCTGCACTATTTTATGTTTTCAGAACTTCTCATTGTAGCAGATGTTTCTGCAGCGAGAAGGTTTTATGGAAAATGGATAAGGGAATACAGGAAGAAAAGACAAGATAAATGGACGCAAACAAGGAATGACAAGATTTCTGCAGGTTTCACAAACTCACGTTTAAGACTTTTTAATGCAATTCTGAGTGGATTTTAAGACCCAACTCCACATAAATGCATGAAATTCATCCAGCCAGCTGGGAATAAATTTGCACTTAGCCACTATTGACACTAAAAAAAGCTAGCTAGCAAGGGTATGTTAGCGGTAGCCTCAATAGTTTCAAGTCGGAACCTGATGAAGATGCCCGAGTGTAACCCAAACTTTTGCCTGACAGAAAAGTTCCACAAGAAGAAACAAAAAATACTTTAAAAAATGCAAGATTAAAAAGTCCTGCCAAGACAAAATTTGAAACCTGTGACTAATGTATTTAAGCCCAATTTACCTTTTTAAAACAAACATTTTAAGGCCTTATTTTTTAGATACAGAACTTTAAGACTTTTTGCGGATGCACAGATACCCTGAGAAAGAACATATTCAGACAATGTGATTGGGATTAAAGTGTGGAGGTACAAATATGTTTCCACAGGAAAAAAAATCCTGAAAGTCGATTTGTCAAACATCTCAGGACTGCGAAGGAACCCCGAGTGCGGAGCTTTGCGTCCCTGCTCCCCGTCTCCTCACCCTCTCCTCCGCCTCGTTCAGCATGTTCATGGCCCTCTTGTTGACGTTCCTCTCCAGCTTGCTGGTGGTCTCCTCCAGCTTCTTCAGGCGCTGCCCGGCCTCGCGGGGGTTGTTCGTCTTGAAGTTGTAGGAGGTGTTCGGCTGGCCGAAATACTGTCGCTCTGAATGGATCCAGTCGTGTTCCTCCAGCATCCGACTCACCTGGAGGAAAACGAAAACAACAACAACAACAACAACAACTTCCAGATTAGGAGAACAAAGAGACGCAGCAATGGGCGGATGAACATCAGAGACTGAGCGAACCTTGTCGGCAGCATCCTGGCTCTCCTTGTGGTGCTTGTTGATGTTGTGCTCCAGCTCCTTGATCTTCAGCTGGGCTTCATTGTTCTTCTCCCTCATCTTGTTCACCTCTGTGTTTTTCTCCTGGAGCATTCAGAAAGAGAGGCAACGTGACACGTCGGTAGGTGTTTATGCCATAAACCATCAGGGCTCTGTAATTACTCCGCTCCCGACAGACAGGAGTAAATTGTGGTGCTTGGAAGCCAAAAACAATCGAGACAAACGTAAAGGTCACCTTGAGTTCTTTGTCTTGAGTCATGATCACTTCCTTCTGTTTGCTCAGCTCCTCCTGGGCCTTACGCACCGTCTCCTACGTTACAAAGTAGGGAATATTTGTAGCTTTTGCACTTGTACAGAGCATTAATAGTCACATTACACCACAAATGTCAATATATGCTACTAGGTATGATCCGCCTGCCCACACCTAGTAGTGCAGAGTTAGTGACATGAAAGGCAACTAACAGTTTTAAGAGTTTTTTTTTTAATTTATTTTAAAAAATCTTTAAGTGCAACACAAGCCTGTATTTCACCCTCTTTTCTCTGATATCCGTGGCTGTCTTCAGGATTCACCAAGTCACCAGGATAACTAGTCATTTCACTGTAATAATTTAGCTTTAACATGGTGCCAGGAAGAAAGCGATTGTTGACAGAATCCCAGAAGAAGTCCTGCTCAGGTGGAACCACAATTAAACATTTTCACGGAAAATGTTCAATTTTCGGTGAAACTTAAACATTTTTAAACCCGACTAAGACTGTCGCAATCAGCAATTAATCACTTGATTAATTAAAATGAGCTCAATTTCCATTCTGATTATTAATATTTTTTAAAGGGCAGATTTGCAAAGAGACTTCATAATACATTTTATTTATGATTTAGATTGTGTGTGGTTTTTATATCCCTTTTTTTTTTTCTTCCTATTTGTGGTGGTTTAGTTTGGATATTTAAAACATCCTCCAGTTCCAGTGCGGAGCGTTCTGTACAAAGTTAAAGTTTATAAGTGTTTAAACTAATACTGATACTACACTATTGTGCAATTACCAATATATCACATGAAAATGCTCTCAAACAACAATATTATTCTTTACTGAAGTAATTTCTAGGACAATTAATCATCCAGTAAAACGTGTTACTGTGACGGGCCTAAAGATGACGGCACAAATCACACACTTCTCAGCGAGTAAGTTTAGCTGAGCATTTCCAGTAAAACGTGTTCAAGTTTATGACTGTGCTGTGAGAAAACATGAAGTTAAAGTGGTTCAAAAACTTTTAATATGCTTCAAGAAATTCAAAAACACGTCAGACAAGCTGACGGAAACGGAGGCAGAACACAGCACCGTCGATGATTCACTTTATCTGAACTGGTTTCAACGCAGTCCTGCAAACGGCACCTTGTTCTGGGAGACAGTGCAGGCCATGCTGTCGATCTGCTCCTGGATGGCCTTCGTGGCCTCGTCCACGGCCTGGATCTGCTGCTCGTAGCCGGCCTGCTCCCTCTGCAGCTCCTCCAGCTCCAGGGCCACAGCGTCAGACTCCTGAACATCAGACCACCCAGCAGGGAGACTCAGAAGTAGAAGATTCTCCATGTCAGGATTACATGTTTCTCGTCTGTACTCAACTTCCCAGAGTTCTCGGTTGTTGTTGTTGTTTTTTTTAAAAACATATAAAAAATTAAAAGCAGAGGTAGATGGACAGATTGGCAAACAGAAGGGACTGAGGATGGGCGCATTTATAATATTCCGTATAATTTATTGTGAAACATTTATTTTCATGATAAGAATTCCATACGTCGTCGTCACTATAAATTAAAAAAGAAGAAGAAAAAACCTGACTAAATGTTAATTTTTAATATCAGTAAATTTGAAAATATAATTTAAATAAATATCTTTGTGCAGTTAAATGATATAAATCACACATCTTTAAGTATGTGGCGTCCTGAAAAAATCAAATAGGAATGTTTTGGAAAACCAGCATTTATGTTTGTGCCGCTATGAATCCTGTGCCATGCAGTTAACTAAAAAAGAAGTATTAAATATATTTTTTTCCCCTTTATCATCATTTTTATTGTTATAATAACAGCACCACAAAATGTCAGCGGTTTTACCTGCTGCTTTTGCTTCAGCTTCTTGTTGAAGGCGTCTGCTTTGGCCTTGGCTGTGTTCAGTTTCTCCTGGGCCGCTTTCAGCTCCTTCTCCCGCTCCGCCTCGGCGTTCTTCATCTTGTTCTCCAGCACCTTGTATTTCTCCTCGGCCTTCTTCTTCACCTCCTTGGTGACGCGCAAAGTCTCCTCGCTCTCCTCTGATTGGCCAAACGCACAAGCAGAAAACAGGCTTCACACACCGTTGGGTCAAACGGCGTAGAGCGTTTTACCTTTATAGAGAAGAGTGTGTGTGTGTGTGTTTTCGTTCTGACCGATGGCCTTGCGCAGCCTCTCCAGCTCCTCCTGCTGCTGGTGGAAGGAGCTCTGCTGCACTTTGGCCTGCAGGATCTGCTCCTCCTCCAGCTTCAGCTCATGCTGCTGCTTCAGCTGCCGGTACCTGGATGGATTAATGAGGTCGGCTCAGAACTCTGTTCCACGTTTTTAAGGTTTCTATAACTACAATTATTTCAGTAATCGAATATTGTTTTAGTAACGATTAAATCGGGTAATCAGATGAAGGAAAAAAAAATACATGAGAATGAGTTTTCATTTAACCACTAAAGTTTATTTTATACACTATTTAAAATATGCAAGAAAAAGCTAAAGATTATACCACTCGAGGAGTTCTGGGTAGAAGGTTTTTCATTTAAAATGCAAATTTTATATATATTTTTGTACACTTTTGGCTTAATTACTCCTCTGAGAGTGCTGATTTTTGAGCAAAGAGTTAATTAACTTCTGCAAACAAACATGTTAAAATTCATGCGGTAGCGTCCTCGAAAGCTGCTTACTTCTCAGCGGTTCCTTTAAGATCGGCCAGCTGTCGTTCGACGTCCTGCAGCTGGGCCTCCTTCTCCTCCAGGCGGTCCTGGACCTCCTTCACCTCCTGCAGGCTCGTCAATATGGAGGCCGACTGGGAGCGGGAGCCTGGAGGGGAAAAGTCGCGCGTGACTCCAGATGTTTAGGAACGCACAGATCAGAGTTTCGTGATCTGAATTGCGTTGCGATTTTAACGTGTTCAGATTGCTGTTGTGGAATGGCATTCTGGGGGATGTAGGCAGAGGAAAGTCTTTAGCTCCTGCTCCCCCTCACACGACTAACTCACTCACTCTGGATACCTAGCAACAACCTGTTGAGTAACATGCGTAGCAGCGTTTTCACCCCCCGCCCCCGTCTCACCTCCGCTCAGAGTTCCCTGAGGGTCGAAGATGTCCCCTCCGAGCGTGACCGTCTTGGTCATCACCTGCTTGTCGAAGGCCACCTTTTTGGCGTTGTCCAGCGTGTCGCACACCAGGGTGGACCCAAACACGTACTCCATGGCTTTCCGCAGGTCTGCTTCGTAGCCAACCAGAGACAGGGACGTGTGAACGTTGTCCTGCCCAACCTGACAAGAGAAAAGCGCAAAGAAAATGGAGAACTCTTAGAGTTACAAGCAAACACGTCGATATTTAACTCTGACCTGAAGCCGCTCTCTCACCAGACTCTTTGCAGCGTTGATCACTTTGTCGTTCAGCGTCTTGGCAGAGATTTTGTTCAGGGGAATGATGGTGTACCGCCGCTGCAGCTCTCCCTTCTCCAGGATCTTTTTACCCGTCACCTACGCGGGAGAACGCACCGACACGCGGGTTAGAGTCCCGCTGTCTTTCTGAAAAACCTTCATTACCATATTCAAGTCTTTGCTCACGCCTACCTCCGTATCAACAACAATGTTGTACAGGCGGCCTCCGGCAACAACCTCCAGCGCTGTGGCATAGGTGACGTCGCTGACGGTGATCAGGTTGGCGAGGAGCCCCTTCACCTTGCTGCGGTCCCAGCCTCGCTCTGGATCCCTGGCAATCACATCGTCTTGCTTTAGCGTGGGGGTCAGTCATGTGGTTTAAAAGCCAGAAATTAAAGAAGCCATTTAATTTCAACTCAAAACGAAACCTGAATAAAATAAAGTAGTCACGTGTAAACCAGTAGAGTCCAAACTTTTTGCCTGTAGGGCCAAAATTCTTAGGTTGATGGAACTGAAGGGGCACTTTTTATTTTTCAAACTAAAACTGAAAGATTTATTTCTTAAGACATCTGTTGTTCTTATCTCAATGATGTACTAAAATAGACAATATTTTAAGTTGGACAAAAAACCCAAGTTTAATGGAGCAAACAAAATGAGAATGTCATCCTCCAAATAGAAAATCATTTTTAGAACATCTATTTATTGGAAATGCTTACTTTTATATGTTGAATTATGGAATAAGAAATAAAAGTATTCATTAAACACATTTTCTATGGTCAATATTGTTTATTCTTCACTCCCTGCACCTTGGGAAAATGCTGTACTTTTACTTGTTCCTGCAAAACTAACTAAATAAAAAACTATTATTTCTGTTTTTCAAAACTCGTGGCCTAAGAGTTCCCTCTGATAAGTGTGACACTTACTTAACGTTTATTTCTGTTATATCTATATAAAACTTTATATTTTTATTATTTATTTTAATTTATTTTAATTTTGCATCATGATGGAACTAAATGACTAATTTTCTTTTTTACCTGATGTAAGTAATCTAGATGAAAAAGAAGCTCACCATCAAACTGGTGAACTGGTTAACTTGATCTCGAGTCTTAAATAAAGTATAAACCCACTTAGTGATACAAACTAAAGAACCTTTTCTATAAAGACTCTCTGTCCTGCATGTTCAGTGTGCAGAAAAATGAGGCGTTACTTGTAGTCAAAGCGCAGATTGGGGAAGCGGGACATGAGGCGCTCGTAGGTCTCTTTGAGCTGAGAGACCTGTCTGGACAGCTGCCTCCGGTTTTCCAGCAGACTCTCCTCCTTTCCCTCTGCAGAGACACAGCCACGGTTATCACACTGGTTTAGTGGAGAAATAAAACTAAAGCTTGGAAGTAACCGTTTGCTACCTTCGTAGTTGAGCTTGGCTAACCCCGCCTCCAGTTTCTCCCTGCTGCTTCTGGCGGCCTGCAGGGCGTCCTGGTCCTTCTTGTAGCCGCTGTCCATCTTCTTGACCTCAGCCTGTTTGGACTTTAACTCAGCCTGAGCGTGCTTCAGGGTCATTTGGGCCTAGAAAGAGAGAAGATTTTAGTGCAATAAGTAGGACCAAACATGCAAAACCACCATAAAGAAGCGCAGCACGACAAAGCGAACCTCCATCTCAGAGTTAGTTTTCTCACCTGCTTGGCCTCGGTGTCGGCCTTGCTCATGTCGTTCTTGCAGGCCATCATCTGCCCAGCCAGCGTGTCCTCCTCGCCATCCTCGTTGGTGGACAGACCGGCCGACACGGCCTTGAAGTGCTGCTCGGCGGCCTCCAGGGCGGCGCTGTCCTTCTGTCCCTCCTCCTGCACAGCGCGAAGCTGCTCGGCCAATTTGGAAACCTCTTTTTCCTTTACCACAAGCATTTTTTTATCCTAGCGAGAAAACAAAACAAACAAAACAAAAAAAAACTGTTTTATATTTCTATTATTTTTGGTTCTGCTGACGGATATAACAACATACCAGGAACACTAGCTGCTTCTGAAACATTTAACCAGCTAGTTGATCTATATTAATAATTGATAAATATAGATTAATCAATTGTTGAAATTGTCAACTCATTTAGTAATCGAACAATCATTAACTGGAATATACAGACTCTTAAAAAAATGCTATATTTTGATAGATCAACAAAATCAAAACATTTAATTAAGCCAAAACTGTACAAAAAAATGTATACACTTTGCATTTAAGATGGAAAATCTTCTTTGTCTGTAAACATGTTCAGCCTAGAACTTCTAAAGGTTTAGCTTCACCTGGTTCAAATTCTGTAAAAAAAAAAAAAAAATCAAATCTATCGAGACCGCAGACGCATCCTTTGCTACTAATTATTAAGCGTACATTAAAAAGAATGCTGTTATAAATAAAATGTTTTTCTTAATTACAAAAAGAGTGATATTTTGCATTTTTTAATGTATTTTTATATTGTACAAGATAAGTTTAGGTTGTTGAAATAAAATCTGCAGAACACGTCAATTATTTATCCAATCCCTCAATTAATCATGAGAATACTCGATTACAAAAATAATCGTTAGCTGCGGCACTAATTGTTTCATTACCTCTTCCATGCTCTTCACCAGCTCCTTTCGCTTCTTGGTTTCATCTTTCAGATTCTGCTTTTTTAAGTCTAGAGCGCTCTGAGATTTAGCGTCCACACGCTGGGCGTCAGCAAGAGTGTCTTCCAGGGTTTTTAAAACGCCATTCACCTCCTTGAAATGAGCAGTTTAACATCAGAGGTAAGAAAATCACAATGAAAACAACCAGTGGGGGGTAAAACACTAAACTACAGTTTAAAAAGCAACAACAACAACAAAAAAAACATTTCCATCTGTTACTTTCTGCAGTACCTGGTCCCTTTTCTTCTGTTGCTCTTGAATCTGGGCCGACAGCTCCTGGATTTTGCTCTCGTTCTCGGCCATGTTAGCTTGCATCTTGGCAATGTTGTCCTGCATCACCTTCAGATTCTCTGCAGACTTCTTCTTGGTTTCCTCAGCGCACACGAACAGCCAGGCCACATAGAGGCGTGACAAGTGCTGGATCTCGCGCATCAGCTTCTGGTACTCCAAATAGGATGATCGTTCCTGGAGAAAGAGAAGAGGTTTTAGGAAGATTAACATTAAAACTTTTACATGGTTCAAGGAGTGGAATGTTAATCTTGGTATCAGTACAGGTAATGAGCTCAAATGTCAGCTTACTTCTTGCAGTTTTTGCATGGTGGGAGTAATTTCCTCATCCAGAATCTAAAAGAGTTAAATACAAGACAAAGTTTGCAGCATTTTTCTATTAAAACAGACTCAGAGATTTTAAAAAAAAAAATGGTCCTGCATCTCATACAGTCTGAATCTCCTTCAGTTTTGCTTCCTTCTTCTCAATCGTCTTCTGGGCGCTGATCTTTTTACACTCATACATCCTGGTGCCTGCTGCCTCCTCGATCATGGCAAGAATCTGGAAGAAGAAAGTTTTCTATTAAGTTCCAAACGAAGGCAGCCATCGGTGAGACATTTGGTGATGTGTGCAGGTTTTACCTCTGGTGGCTTCATGTTCAGAACCTTGGTGATTCTCCCCTGAAGTGATAGAAACATCACAAGATCAAAACTTAGTCTAATGTTTGAAGTCTTAAAAACAAAAAAAACAAAAACAAAAAAAAAGAATGGAAGGAATGTGATGAAACAGCCGACCTGCATGATGAGGAAATGTGGGTTGTTAACGTTAAGGCCGACAGAGCAGAACAAATCCTGCACCCTGGTGTTGTTGGCATTGACTCCATTGATGAGGTACTTGTTCCTGCCACCGATCACAACCTGTAAAACAGAAACGGACACAAAAAGAACATTCTGATTGAAGGAAAGACCATAATTAGAGTAGAATAAGGTACCTTCAGAGTGCCTTACAGTGGATTTTATTTATTGATATTAGAATAAATGGGCAGAATATATATGAATACACCTTTCATATCAAGGAAAATAACTCTGTCCATCAACCTTAATACATCTTCCCCACTTTGATACATGTTGGTAGCAGCATCATGGTGTGGGAAGCAGAAAAGGATGAGTGTTAATGAGATGTAGCGTAAAACAGGAAAGTCGTAGAACTCATCCGAATAGACATATTGACTCAGGTAGGCTGAATACAAACGCGTGTCACACTTTTTAGACTGAAAAACTAGAGAGGGTTTTCCTCAGAGTGGACAGAGAAACTCGTCTTAGTGGATGGGAAAATGGATGGATGTAAATAGAGAGGTCAATCCTGAAAGACAACAAACTGAGATTTGTTTTTATCTTTGAAAAATCGTATAAATTTTTTATCCTATTATACTATTATGTGCTGAACTTTCACATAAAATCCCAAGTAAATAATCTGCGTTGGTTAATGTTGACGCTTATGACCCAAACTCCTAAGCATCAAAAGTGTTTCTAAAGCATACGGCTAACAATACCGCGATAAAAGAAAAAAAGATAAAGGAGAAATCTGTGAAATTGTATAGTCATTAGAGAAAAGCTGTTTGTATCCGTACCTGTCTGGTGACTGTGATTTCGTCGTGGGTTTCAAACCCCAGAGGACTCTGGCTTTTGTTGGAGTTGTCAAAAGTAATAGACACAGTGGCTTTAGTGATGCCACCCTGTCCGTTTTTGTACACCAGGTCCTGGAGGTTGGAAGCTCGCACCTTTAATGTGAAATAAATTAAGATAAATTACATGGATTTAAAACCGGATAGCCAAATGACTTAGTGTGCGGATTTAGCAGTCTTACATGTGTGAGGTTGGAGATGCCCAGAAGGAAACATATCGAGTCTAGAATATTGGACTTTCCGCTACCGTTCAGTCCTGTGATCGCGTTGAACAGCGGGTCGAAGCCGTTGATTTCCGTCCTCTGAGCGTAGGATTTAAACCCTTCAATGATAATAGACTTGATGTACATCTTTCTGTCCTCTCGCCGCAGTCCTCGGAGGATAACTCAGTATTAAGGCTAACCGAGATGTGAAAATACGCAAGGACACTGCTACCCCGTGTTTACAACCGACAGCCCTGTCTCTACTTGAATTTTGGCGGCAGCTAGGCGTGGACGAAGACCGGAGCGGAGAGGCTTTCCTTTCTAAGCCGAAAACAAACCGACACTAAAAGTTTGCGTAGTTCCAGGTGATTTTGTCACAAGTATATTATTGTAAAAATGGATATATTTGGTTTTGTAAAATATCTAAAGATAAATGATAACGCATACAAATAATTATATGACCAGGCGCTATAGGTGTATTTTTTATCAGGCATTTTGTCTGACGACTAAAATATTGTGCGCCATCGAGTGCCACACATAATTGGTGAGTTTGTCCGCCATATTGTGAGGGGCAATTTCCGACGAAGGAAACTGAAAAGGGTATGCTTAGTTTGCGAAATAGCGCCTGCTTAAATTAAAGTGTAGGTTCAACTAATTTCGATTAATTTTATCTATATAAAATAAATCTATAATGTAGTAGTAATACTAATTGCTAATGAGATAAAAAAAAATTACAGATAGGATCGTTGATCTATAATAAAAACAAAAAACGTAGCTTTAATTATTATGAAATAATGAGTAACTTATTAAATAAACTTACTTACTCTATCATTCCACGAGGTATTTTAAAAATTAATACTTAGTGAGTCCAGGATATTCTGGATTTTAAAAATATTCAAATGTAATGGTTTTGTATAGTAAGCATATTTTGTTTATTCCTGTAGAAAGAAAGATCCACTAATACAGAGATGGCAAATAAATAACACATAGTAAACATACTATGTTCACAGGAGTCTTTATTTACCATGAATAAAAGAAATGATTAAACTCTGTTATATTTGTCTTCTACAGTTCATTTTGTTTTATTGTGAATGTCAATTTTAGTGTACTCTTTATGGATCACATAATGAAACACTAAGTACAAAAGATGTCTTAGAAATATCAGTCTAAAACTTGTTTGTCATGAACATACACTTAAAAGAGCAATAAAGCAAAAATAAATAAATAATCAATATTTTTCTTAAAACCCAACTGAAGCATACCTGCGATTGACCAGAATTGCACACAGAACATTAGCTACAGCACAACAATGCTCACACACTATAGAACACATGTGTCAAACTCAAGGCCCGCGGGCCACATGTGCCCCGCCATGTCATTTTACGTGCCCCCTCGGCGTTTTATAGGCCCGTGATTGACTTAAAATAGGTTTTGTGCACGAATTGTCTACAAACTACATCTCCCATAATGCATTC
>NW_006799982.1:1692733-1754647 GCF_000485575.1 Poecilia formosa | reverse complement strand
TAATGGAGATTTGAATTTAACGTGCCATTTCAACCAAAGGTTTTGAATGGGCTTCCTAACCAGAAGCTCCAAAGCGTTATTTAACGATATGAGGTGGTGTTTAATTTCTTTTTAATATTGTATTGTCATACATTTTATGCTAGGGGTGCCCAAGTCTAGTTTTCCAGAGCTACCATCTGCAACTTTAGATGTGTTCCTTCTCTAACACACCTGGATCATTGACTCGTTATAAGCCTCTACAGAACTGAGATGCTGCTAATGAGGGAAGTCAACCTTTTGTCTGGGGTGTGTTTTAGCAGGGATGCATCTAAAAGTTGGAGTCTAGAGGACTTCACCTGGGCACTCCTGATTTGTACCATCAATGTGGCCCGTTGAGGGTGGCCAATATGCTGAAGTGGCCTTTGGTGAAATTGAGTTTGACACCCCTGCTATAGAGAAACACACAGAAGTTGTGTTGTTAGGCGTCCAGTGGCACTGGACACATAGACAAGCAAACCAGATTGCACGCATAGAAGCATATCTGGGACAGAACGACACAGTCCCCTCTGTTGGAGTAGTAGGTGGTGGGCTTGATGTAAGGGAAGTCAAAGTTCTGCAGATTTAGAGGCCTCTGACAGTAGCGGTCGCAGAGGGCAACAAGGGCACGCACCATCGTGTATTTGGCTGAGCAGGTGACGGCCATCACTGTGCGCACCTTATCGAAGTGCAGCAGGAAGCAGGGGTCATCCTGGGGGCAAATAAATAAACATGATAATGTGCAGGTGGCTTAAAGCTACTGGCTTTCTTTGTTTTTTTTTTCTAAAGTTGTGTCTTTATTTTCCATTGTTCAAAACCCTAAAAGTAGTAGTAGAAGTGGACAATGCACTTTTCAAAAATATATTTGTAAAATTAATTAAATAAAAAAAATGTAGAATTTTTCCTTCTAATTCATAACATTACTTAGTGTTACACTCGTGTCTAAACTCATCAAGTTAAAAGAAAATCAATTTCTTTTTCCAATTAAAATGTTAAATGTACAACATTCTAGTGAAAGGAACAAAGAAATATGATTTCTGAAGTAAATAATTTTGCATGATTTTGGTTATTTTCAATTTTGTTTGTGCAGAACATATCTTATTGCATTTGTGACAGCCCACTCTTTGAAAATGCTGTATTTTGCCAATGTTAATAAATGGGTGTGCCCAAGTCGTCGATTATTTGTTGTTCTGCTTATGGGAAACTGAAATTAAAGCTAAAAAAAAAAATGAACAAAAGACAAAGATTTTTATGAATAAATGAATATTTTATTCATTTTAATAAGATTTTTTTTATGACAACCTTGCTCCTAAAATTTTTAAGTATCCATCAGCTTCATGTGTCTTTTCTAGTGGACAACAACGGTGCTGACCTTGAATTGTACAAAATTATTCCAAGGGTTGAAAAACAGCTCCTCTTTAGACACTTATTTTCTATTACGTCAAATCAAGTTTCTAGTTTAAAACATAAAAAATTGTCAAGCGTTCAAGGAATTTAAATACTTTTGGCAGCTTGTTACACTTTTACAAGTATTACTGATGGCTGCCATGACATCATTAACGCTACGCCACTTTTTTGATTAAGTCAGTAAGAAACACGCATCGGTGTTTCATAGATAGATAGATAGATATTTTAAAATGCAGTAATATAACACATTTAGCTATAGAAAAGAACTACACTCAATTGATTAAAAGAAATGTAAATTACCACATCAGGATCTCTTCCATCAACAAGAGTCAGGTCATGCAGGGACCAGATCTCTGTCCTTTTGTAGCTTTCCTGGATGCTGGAACGTTTGGTTTGTAACTTCTTGGATCCAGATTTTTGGGTCGACTTAGAGCTCTGACAATGCACTATGCTTAACTGCACCACTTTTTTTCGTCCAACTGTGAAAACAGAAGTGCACTTACTTTAAATAGGAAAAGGGATGCAGTGCGGCACCGGGATTTTCATCTGCAGTAAAGACAGGGTGTAGGGGGGAAAATAAGAGTAGTTTACCTGAGACGCAGAGAAAATGCCTCCCAGGCGTTGGCTCTTCGATTTCAATAAACTCCACAAGTCTGTGCTTTGCAGGTCGAAATAAAACTCTCTGCATCTCTTCCCTCAAAAGAGACGACATGATGGGAGGAAGGGATTCAAATTTGACAAAAAAAAAGGGCCCTCAAAACAACCAACACATAGAATATTTCAAGAAAAAAATGGTGAGGGAAAAATGAGATGCTGATCGTGACTGGGAAAACCCAGAATCTGTCAGAGGTGGGGAGGGAGGTGGGGATGTTTCCTCTGAACTGATGGTAAGAAACATCTGTGGCTGTGGGCTGGTTGTGTGTGAATTCTGCACACGAACAGACCACTGTGTGGTGAAAGAGTTTGAGCTAATACTTGCCTATTAACATGTTTACTAGAGTGGTCTAAGTAGCAAAGAAGGCAATAAAATACTAATCTCATCATCACTTTGCATTTTTATTGCCCTAGTTGGGATCCATTATGATGCCAGGAAGGATCCTGTTGATGCCTTTCACGCCTACATTTAAATTTGTCAGACAACATCACAAATAAAACAAACAAACAAAAAAAAAAACACTTTCCCAGAGTTTCAAATAATTTCCCAGACAACACAGAAATTCAGAATGTTTTTTTTTTTATTATTATTGCCTTTCTGTCTCCTCTTCTCACTCATATTCAGACAGTGATATATAATGTGGCACTGTGCCCGCTGTTTGTCTGTGATTAAACGGTTGTTGTGTGGGAAAAGGATGTCCCACAGCACTCTACATGGTTTCCATTACCCTGTAGTAATTCAATCACTGAGAATAGATACAACTGAGGTGAAGCACTTACATGAAGGGTGGTGGGGGCGAGGGCTGCTGAAAAGAATGCTATGTTTCTTTAATGATGGCTCCTTGAGATGTTATGCTGAGCATGTCAACAGAGCACTACCTCTGAGCACGCTCTTCAAAGATTTCAGAACCTCTCTCGGAGCAAAACATCACCCTGATGAACCCGGGCCAAACCGCTGATTTGATTTGTTAGAAGGACAGAGTGTGGCTCCATTGGATTTGTCATATTTGAGAAAACAAAGATGGGTCCTTCCACTGCTAAGTGCTTTACTGTTGCTGTTGTTGTCGATGGGTCTTTGTGGATGCTCACTTGAGAGGCTTTTTGTCTCTGAGATGGAAAGATAAGCGGATGGGCAGGGAGCCGAAAGGAAGCACACGAGTGTTGAAGACCTATGAATAACACATGAGGTTTATTGTGCTTACCTTTTATCACTCACTAATATGAAGAGTTCAAAAAGTGGCTTCTGTAATGTATGCTGCGCGCATGCATGATCATAAAAGCAGCATTCATTTCCAGTGCGTTTCATGTGAGGATGTCCTGTTACATTTGGAGTCATAATAAAGGTAATGGGAATGAATTAGGTCATAGTTTCTTGTTTGGAGTTGGCACAAATGCAGGAGACTCCAGGAAGAAACAGGTGAGTGATTACCAGCTGTTGCTGTGAATGGGGCAGGAATACAGGAGCAACTGAACAAGGGTAAGAGTCAGTTTCATGATCCATTTAGAGTTTCTGTTCTTGCCTGGGTTTTGTGTTTTGATTATTTTTTTAAGTACACTGCTCAAAAAAATAAAGGGAACACTCAAATAACACATCCTAGATCTGAATGAATGAAATATTCTCATTGAATACTTTGTTCTGTACAAAGTTGAATGTGCTGACAACAAAATCACACAAAAATCATCAATGGAAATCAAATTTATTAACCAATGGAGGCCTGGATTTGGAGCCACACACAAAATCAAAGTGAAATGTTCCCTTTATTTTTTTGAGCAGTATATATACACAGTTCTTATTGACATATTCAATTCTTTTTTTGTGGTCTCTTTATGTGTACTGGTTTACTTTAGAGTTGGTCATTAGCTTTTAGTTCATGAACTCTTAGTAAGATTGTGTTTTTTTTGTCCCATGTAATTCTGTCTGTGTTCATGCCTGTGTTATTTAGTCATTTCCTCTCAGCTTCTCAGTTTAGTTCTTTACCCAGCTGGAATATCTTCCTTTGATTAGTCTCACTTGGTTCTTAGGTCAATCTATCACCTCCCATGCAGTTTAAAGCCAATCTGTTTCATTTCTGCTTGCCCAGATTGTCCTTTTCCACCCTTGCGGTCTCTCCTGTGCTTTTCCTGTCAGTTCAGTTCCTTTTTTGCCTATTTCTCAAATGTAAGTATATGATTTTAATAAATAATTATCAGCATCATTAGACCCCTGCCTTAAACCAATAAATGAAATCCGAAAAGCATAGAACCAACCCACAAAATCTAAGAATTACTCAATGACAACCCAATTTGTTCATCAATGGTGCTGCTTTAGAAAGAGAGAGAGAGCAACACCAAGTTCCTGGATGTGTACCTCACTTAGGATCTGTCCTGGAGCAGCAACACCCCACTTCCTCCACAGACTAAGAAGAGCCAAACCACTGATCCCCACTGTGTCCATTTTCTATTCCAGAACCACTGAAAGCATCCCGGCGGTAGGCGGCTGCACCACATCCTGCAGGAAGACATTGCAGCGCAGAGAGCATCAGAAAATATTATTGGTACCCTCCATCTCACACACCAGGACACCAACCAAACCCGCCTGGCCCACAAAGCACTCAGCATTAAGGTCTTCTTCCGTCTCCTGTCCTCCGGGAGGAGAATGCGGAGCATCCAGACAAGAACCAGCAAACCCATCAGGCCAGCATTATGCTGAAGTCCTTTATAGCTCTTCCCTGTTTTCCTTCTCTGACTCTTCCCCCAAAAACCTTTTGTCTTATGTGATTTTTAAATCTATTTTGCTTTACCACATATTTCTATTTTTTATGTGTATTACTGTTTGCACCAGGGGTATGGGGGAATCACCATTTCAATTCTGTGTATGCTGTGCATATGGGAGTTTTGAGAAAAAATTGAATTGAATTGAATTTCAGCTTTCTGATATTTTTTCTGTTATAATTTCCTGATCTATGAAGGTTAATGTCTGCCTTATTTAAATGGCCTCTTCTAGTGTCTGTCCTGTTTAGAAAAGTTAAAGAGAAATGGCTTTCCTCATCACGCTTATATCTCTGGGAAACAGAGTCACACATTATTAGCTACAAGATGTTAGGGACTCTTTACCAACTTTTGAAAGTCCAGTATGTTTTATAAGTTTCAGTTAGATTGATTTTATAGAAATTGTTAAGGGTAACTGATTTTGTAACAATTCTTATTTAGGATTTTATTCTCCCTGCATAATAAAATAAATTTAAAGAAATAGAAGAAAAATACAAAGTTGTATTTTTCTCAAAATTTCTATGTGATATTATAGTACAGTAATGTTTGTGGGATATAGAAAATGCAGAGTAAATCTGGCTCCCTTCATTTAAAACAGTATGCATATAAAATGGAAATCCTTTCTTGAGATCAGGAAACACTGAAAAATATTAACAGTGAAAGATCAGCGTGTAAAAATGTGTCTGTTCATAACAATGCTGTCATCCAAAAAGGCAACTAAGTTCCATCATATGAAAACAAGCAATCAGGATCCTTAGAGATTCAAAAGCTCCAGTCTTTCATTGGCTTTAGTCCATGAAAGCTCTGGAGTTCAAGATGTGCTGATTGTTAAGGGAACAAGGGGACAGGAACAGCACGTTCTCTGTGCTGAAAGGGACAGAGCTGTCAACAAGCAGGTCAAAGCAATCCTGATTGTACAGGGCCCAGACCACGTGGTGGCCTATAGGATCACATCTATGTTTGTATAAGAGGAGCAGAATCTGTTTAGTACAAAATGTTCTCTCCAGTAGAGGGCGCTAATGTTTAGGAAATTATTTTTATTCAAGCACCCATGTGAACATGCGGTTTGTTGTTGTTTTGAAGTGGTAACATGCCTGCTTTTTCTGTCACACTTTACTGCTATGCAACTGAACATGCGTGAATATGCAGTTTGCTGTTGTTGTTTTTGAAGTAGTAACATTGCTGCTTATTTTGTCGCAGTATTTTACTGCTTTGCAATTGAACCCCTACTTTTACATTTTTTGCAATTAAAGATTTTTTTTAATAATCAAATACTACTTTAAGCAAACCACGATTCTGTGCAAAGTTACGCAGCTCTGTTTTATTTATTTTTCAAAACTTGTACGAAGTATGTTTCTTGTAATTCTCAAAGTTATAATTAATTATAGAAAACTATTAAAAATGCGTATTCCTAGCACGGCATTAGACTCCAGAGATTTGCTTAGAATAAAACCTCTATTTACTTTTAAATAATATATTAATATTACATATAACAATGTGAACTACAATTTGTTATAGTTTATGTTGTTAAAATGTAAATTGACATATATATATATATATATATACACATAAATAGATATTACACTATATGAAAAACTTTCTGGAAAATTGAATTGTAAAATATTAGTCTATATATGCAACTGACTTAGATCTCCAACTGATGGTTCCAGAGATGACTTTGGACTTTATCTGAATAATTTTGATCCATTTCAGTTGCAGAGTTGAAACAAAAAGTATTTATCAACAGAGCCTAAAGGCAGGCATGATGGTTTAAAAACCTGCAGATGTTTTAGCATTATTGTAACATCTTGTGGCCATCTCTGCTTTGGTTCTGCTGGTGATAGCAGGGATATAGAGCATGATAAAAACCATGCTCTGGTCATTATCATGCTCCGTTGGAACATTCAATCTTAACCAATAAATCATCCACACAAGGCCAGGCTGAACACAGTAGAGCAATTTGTTCCTCAAATGTCCAACCACTCAAAATCAAACAGCAGATGTTTGATTTTGAAGCATTGGCTTCACTTACTGGAAGAATTGAAAACCAACATCTGGTAAGAGTGCATTGAGACACTGGTTGATCACAATCCAGGGTTGTGTTCAGTGTATTGCCATTAAGTGAGAAGTCTGCTGGTGGTGCCGATACCTTTGTGAGGGTTGTTGGGTAACTTACCTCCCCTGCTTCATTACTATTAGCTTTTGGAGTTTTCTCTGCTGCAGAAGGCTACTTTTCCATTATTAATGGTATTGTTTTTGTGTTGGGGAGTGACATGTTAGGAAAAAAAAATCATTCTGTTCCTGATGTAGTGAATCATATTTTTATGACTCAAATTGTATCATGACCAAGAATCCCAGTTTAGAAATGAAACTGAGAAACTGTTTTGTTTTTCACATCACTGACTCATGGCAAATCTAAACAGAGACAAACTCCTGTGCTGAGAGCAAAAAGGCTTGGTTCCTTTTTAGCAGCTGATGCATCTGAGTATGTCTCAACATCCAACCCATTGCTGATAGAAGACATCTTTTATACTTCATAGAGGTTAATTTGTGAAATATTTGTGTGGCAATAAATGTAAAGGTCCATATCTGGTTTAGGTGGGGCTGCTATTAGTTTTTCTGCAGATCCTGCAGGTTAACTGAGCACAACTGACTTCATTCTGCTCCTTAGAAGAGAAGGGCACAAAAGCTGGGAGAAAAGATGCCTTCCTGGCATCTGACAACAGTTGACTGTTTGGCAGAATAATTTTAGTGGTTGAGTTTTTTTTTTTCCGTTAGGCCTGGTCTCCTAATAAAGACTCCTATTGTTGACATGGTTTATTTGCTCAGGTTCAATTGAAGGAAGCTGTTCTTATTCATTTTTGAAGTAGCGGTTTGTGATGTTGATTTATCTTTGAAATTGGATTTTTTAAAGATTTGAAGTAACCCTTCATATTTCAGATTTTTACTTTCAAATTATTACAAATTTATAATTAAAAGTTGCGTTATACAGTGTTATCTGACATCCTTTACTGCTATGTCCTTCATTCCAAATAAAAAACAGGGGCTGTAACACATCTATTATAAGAATGTAATCAAAATCAATGTGGACAACAAATAGTAGTTTAGAAAAATAATCGAAAAACTTTCTTGTAAACAGTATTCTATAAACCCAACAGAAGCATATTCAAATGTTTGAATTTCCCTGTATCATTGTCTTGCCTCAAAGTGCTTCAGTAAACAACAATCCAATACCAATTCCCTTTTATCCATATAGCAGTTTCACTCATAAAACTAAAGTTCTGAGTGGCTACTTCAATTAGCGGTGCAGCACACTGATATCTTTACATTAACAAATTTCACTTAAAAACATGGCATTAAGGTTTCATCCATCCAACATGTTGAAAGTCTTTGGAAATTAGGGATAGTATGTTTTCTGGACTGCAAATCGGAGTTATTTATGATCTGATTAAAGTGAATCCAATTGTATGGAGAGGCATTAAATCACAGTAAAGCCCATAGGTTCTCACCTATGTTTGTTTAAGAGAAGAAAACCATGCAAAGTACAAAATGTTCTCTTCAGTAGAGGGCGCTAATGTATAGAAAAAGAACAACTAATGGGGTTTATTAAAGCAGTTGGGTGAAAATACTTCCCGTGCCTGCTGACAACTTTTCTACGTTTTTTTTCACCCTTTGAGCAGCTCTGTCACATTTTTAATAGTAATAACTTTTCAAAAATTAAAATCTCTACTGGATTTCACTTTCTATCATCAAATTATGAGTTATGTGAATAACGGGAGAGTTCTGAATTAGTGGTTTTACAAAGGAAGTAAGTTTGTTGAATTTGTCAAAACTGTCAATATTTATAAAACGATAATCAAAGGTAAAAGTAATTATAACTGTGTCTATCTCTGACACTGATTTAGATTTCAGAGATGTACCTCAAGAAAAAGTTCTAAGTACATATAATCAGCATTATAAACAGACACGTATTGTAACATAATTGATGCTGGTTGGGTTTCCTACTTTTAAACAACAAAAAAACCCATTGTAAAAAAAATGGTTGGCTTTTTTCCTAAATGTAGGAACATTTCTGAAATTAAACTAAAAATCTGTAAGTACTTTTTTCTGAACACAAGAGTTGTCATATCTTGTTCTATTAGTCGGTGAAAAATCTCAGGCATAGCTTTAACTGCACACACAAAAAAAATTCTTTCAATTTTAAGACTACATATTATACACATTATGGAAGTATATCTGGTTCTTTCCAAATATTAAAATCAGGCAAATAAAACCTCAAGTGACCCATAATACATCACATGACACATCATGCTATTACTGTGAAACGTGAAACATAGCAACGGTACAAACTCATACTAAATGTCAAACATGGAGGTGGAAGGCTGAGGATTTGGGTTTGTTTTGCAGCAGCATGACCTTGTGGTCATTGAGTCAACCAGGAACTCATCTATATACTAGTAGATTCTAGTAAGAAATAATCTGCCTAGATGTTTAACCAGTTGCTGACTGAAGCAATTCCAGCAAACATGCAACGTAAGTTAAAATGTAGACCTCAGCTTGACTAATATTTTTAGCAGAGCATTTAGAGAGTTGTGCAAAAACAAGAACCTGCACTGAATCATTGCTGCAAGGAGCAAACCAAAGTAGTTCCACCAGAATAACTTTAATGACTGAAATGTTTCATAAATACTTGAAGTTATTGCAGCTAAACGTGGTTCTGTAAGCTACAGAACTTTCTATTTTTACTCACTGTTTTGGCTTAGTTCTTGTTGAACAAATATTGATGTAGTGTGGGGTGTAATTTTGTGTACTTGTATTTGAACAATACGAGAGCCTGATTTGCAGTGGAAGTTTACAAAATAGGTAATATGGTTCTCCATCCAGGGGTCTTTCCCATTGCAGAAGGCAGGAGAATTATCGCAAGATAAATAAATAAAACGTTATATATCTGTTAACTCCAAATGAATTTCATATTGCTTGTTTGCATGTACAGTCAATGGGTGGGAAGACCCTCAGTGTATACTATGTGGTGTGATCAATGTTAGAAAATTGTTTGAAAGATAAATTGTAATTTGGAGAAAACATAATATGAATAATTAAAACAGACAGCAATATTCCATTAAAACAACCAGGGAGACATTTCTGTAAAATCAATAAACTTACTTTAAATAGTTTGTTTAACAGCATTTTATGTTGTAAAACATTGTTTAATCAAAATAAAGTCTATGCTCCCACAAAACATCCCATGCCCCAATACGTCTGTCGGCATAATATAAGGCATATTCAGTTCTGTTGAGTACTTCCTTTTCTTTCCTTTATTACTTTCATGGTTTCAATCAAATATCCCTCCTTTTAAGATTGTTCTTTTGTGTTCTGTACAGCTGCAGCAATTAAGCCGTTTAACAACACAGAATACATTTTAGGAAAACTGGTAAACAATAAAAGACAACGTGTTTCACTGCTTTGCAGCTTGTGGCCAGAACAATATTAGAATCAAATTTGAATGCCTCAGAGTTTGACATCAAAATTTAACAAAAGATCATAGTATTTAGAAATAACAGCTTGGTTCCTGTCCCTCTTGTAATGCCATCAACTAGCATTTGCCCAAAGGAGAAATTGCTTATTTTCTTCAGTGCACTTTTTTTTTAAGTAAAAGCTTGGAATTTCTCAGATTTTCCAATGGAATTACCCTATATACTTCATTAACCACTGGTGTTTTTAATGTCAGTATGCTTTGGACAGTGGGGAAAAATACACCAGAATCTTTGAAATTAATGCTTTGTTGTAAAATATTACTTAATCTAGATAAAGGCAATCTAAAATTCTGGTGACATCATATAAAGCAACTAATCAGAGTTCTTTTGGGTGCCTCAATGTTTCCATATCTAGTTTATTTCCAGTTTTACTTAAACATTATTAAATAAGGGGGGCCTCGAAACTAGATATAAAGCGTCATGGCGTCTAGCGCCGATGATTGGACGTTGATAAAAAGAGGAAAGCCCTGCTATCTGGACTGGGCTATCCCTACTGTAATCTCTTTCAACCTAGATATGTATCACATTCAGTCAATTCATCATAAATCTGTCCGCTTAATACACCTTGAGAAGTGTCAAACCAGTTTTAATAACTAATTTAAACAATTTTAAGTAATTTATTACGAGAATCTGCAGGCAACCTAATATATTAGAGGAACTTCATAATTTACAGTCAAACGCAAATGAAAGTGTTGAGTTGCCATATTGTACTTATAAAAACCTCCAATGGACTCAGAGTGGAGCAGCCAGGTTGAAAAGGCCATAAAAACGCGGAGTCATTTCTCCTCCGGAGATCACTCAGCAGTTTCCCTCCGTTTCTGCTACTGTACTTGCAAAATAGTGCGCCCTACTGTCTCTATTGCGCATGACTGTACGTCGTAATATGAAGTAGGCCTCCTGTTTTTCTCCCCAGCCCGAAGTCCTCTCAGTCCTCCTGGCCCCCACCGCCTCGACGTGACGCTCAAGTAAGCAAAACAAGGAGACTGGCTGCTAGGTAATTCGTGAAGGTAAAGATTTTTTTTTACTGCACATACAAAAGCTTTTGTTGAGAAACAGCTCAGTTGTTTGTGTACGGTGTTTTTTTTTCGGCGTGCGGAAGCGGTCGGACTGCAGAGCAGGCTTCGGGACTGTTTCCGCACGCTCGAGGGAGAGTAGAGGCCCAGTGACCCACATTCTGAGCTGCCAGTATCTGTGTGAGCGAGTGGGCGTGCGCGTGCGCGGCTCCTCCTTAGAGAGAGTGTGTGTGTGTGTGTGTGCGCGCGCCCATTGACTATATATGTATGCGTGTGTGTTTGTACATACATCTGCCGCGAAAAACGTTTCTGCCGTCGCTGATTTAGGCTGTTTCTCACCGGCTGGTGTTTCTGTTTTTGTCGGCTTGTCCGAGGACGCTGCCTCGTGCGGTTGTTAAGACGCACTCTCTCGCGCTGTTCGTGGCACAGCGGTGATATTTTGAAGATTATTTCGTCTTCAATGTCAGTTGTTGCGTGACAGCTCCAGGCGCGGCGCCAGCTTCCAATGATAGAGACTGAATTTTTTGATTTAATTATTTGGGATGTTTATTTGATCAATGTGAATCGCGTTACCATTTGCGAGTGTAGCGGGAGAAAACGGGGACAGTAAGAGCATTAAACCTCTTGAGTTAAATGGGCAGTTTTCGGTAGCCAGCTTAGTTAGCCTGCAAGCTAGCTGTATTGGTTGTTCTCTTATGGTTGTATAACAACAACACCTGTGGCATTAAAAGGTATGTAAAATACTACTTCTTCTTGGTCAACAGCGCTGCTGCGGCCATGTTGCTAATGTCAGAGTTTATTCATTAGTAATGGTGCTGTGTTTCTTAGCACAACGTAATAACGCTTCACCTACTGACCATCAATTACAGCTCGAACAGACCCATCAAAGAGCTATGAATGCAAAGTAATGAGAAAGATAATTTGTTCTGGGCTTCTTACAATTAATGTGACCTTTCTGCCTGCAGTCAAATCTTAAGAGCAGGGGTTTTGAAATAGTTAGACAGTGGTTCTCCAGACAGTTTAAAGATACTATCCAGTGGTGTACTTTTCTCTTTTTTAAAAAAAAAATTATTCTGATATACTAACAGTTGTGTACACTTAGAATAAAAACACAACACGGTAGTGAAGGATGGATTTCACTGCAAAATTTGACAAAAAGCAAATATTTAAAAATGCAATGTTTGTTTGGTTCAATGACATCACAAGAGGATATAGTCATGCGCCTACATTTGCAGTTTTGGTCCTTTAGTCATTTTTTAGCAATGAAAATATCTGGGTCATTACGCTTATTTGACAATTTGTACTTCAAGATTATCATCTCATCCCTTCCTAGGATCATTTTGTATTTGTAAACAAAGTATATTGTAACATGTACTTAAACCATGATGAACAACTTTGTTTTGTGTTGTAGTGGAACGTTTAATGACAATTTAGTCTGATTTATTTTGGTGCTGATCAGTTTTGGGTCAGTTGACTTTCTTGAAATATGTTCTGTTATGTTTTTTATTTATATAACTGCTTTAGTTACTTTAAACAGAGTTAAAATATTGAAAATTACTTCAATTCTTTGTCAAAGTGGGTACAAAACATTTCCTGTGGCGGGTATAGATTGACGAATGGTCAGTACAAAATATCCTGCATTAGTCTGAATAATTTTGTTCTCATAAAAAGTTAGGCATGAATTAATATAAACAGGGAAGGCATCAAATAGTGAAGGGGCAAAATAGCTAGTATTCTAGTTGTGCAATCTGCTAGTGTAGTTTCTTGCACACCAGGTATTATATGGCTCCAAATAATAATATTGACTGTCAGATTGTCACGTACAGTTAATTTGATTTGATCAGGAGTTGTAATTTGTCATATACAGTAAATAATCTCCTGGTTCTAAGAACTAGATGAAAGAATACGTAATACAAAGTTTTCAAAATCAGAGAATAATAGTCAAATAATTTGTGACATTTGAGCATATTATTTTTATGATTCTTGAAAATTCTTAATCAAATCAAATCGTATGTGATGCTTTAATTGGTAAAAAAAGTAGTTTGCTTACAGATGTGACATGGAAGCAAGAAGGGATGAGATGGTAATGTGTATAAAATTTGGGTACAAATTAGTGACCACTAAGTATTTTCCAAAAATGTGCAATATGTATTTCAAAATGACTCAATTTTGTCAGACCAAAACTTCCTCAATAAGACTCAGCTTTGCCATTAGCAGAGGAAGAATAGAATAAGGTTCCTCTAGGTTCTAGCAGCAGTTTTAGCAGTAGTTATAGTAACCTACTACCAAGGTTTCACAATATTTACAGAAACTATTCATCATCCAATTACTTTTTTATAAAGCAGAATAGCCATAGTTATTCATATTGTGGAAAAATACTGTGCCATATTTATATTTATTGCTATAAATGTTATGTATTATAGTTATTTATTGTTAGTTTGACTCCTTAACCCAAGTAAAAATGTGTAATAAGATGATTAATAATTTATTTGCAACCTCTCCAAGTTGTTGTTCCATTCAGGTACTTGTGCATACTGTTGTACTTTTTTCTGTTCTGCTAGAATAACACAAGCTGATATTTGGGTATTAGTTGGCCTGTCTCCTCAGGTAGCCAGTCTGTAATAGACCTGATGCTTGTAGCTTGCCAACTATAGTTTTTTTTTTTTTTTTTTAAAGAAAGTTATCTGGATAGTAGGGTAATGTAGCTTTTGGGCATTACCCATGTTTTCCAATATGGACAATATTTCCAAGCATCTCAGTTTTGCCATACTTGTAACGAAGGAGAATAGTGCTGGAACATTTTTCAGCCAGCTGAGCTGCCGTGCAGCTGGAATAAACTTTCCCATTAAAAAAGCCAGTAACTCTTTAAAATGTTAATAAGCCTTCATATAGATTACTTGCCTGTGTCTAAAAGAGCAACAACTATACATTAATTCTTAATAATGTTGAGAAACTAGACATACATTCTAAAGCATGCTATGAACTGCTTCCATGTAGTTTTGTGAAATTCCTGCTGTGTTTTTACAGCAGCTCAGATGTTTTGCTGCAACCTTATTACCGAAAACACATTTGAAGGAAGAATCTGGTGAAAACAAACAAGAAGAAATCTGTTTTTCATTAAGGTAGATTAGATTTTGATTTAAATAACACCTTTCAACAAAATAAAGTAAATATAAAATACTGCCCATGGCATGTTCATAAACTTTGTCTGAACTGAGTTGGATTGATTTATTTTTTTTTTACAGGAAATATCTGGCGTGTAATTTTAAGAAGGAGGTTGGCATAACTTAATATTTCAATAGGTATTATTACATTTCTTGAATGTGGGCCTTGCGGAGAAGTAAATTACATTTATTTGACTACTGAAAATAATTAGCTTATTATTTTGCAGAGAGGATCAAGCAAATATCGAGTCTCATCCCTCAAACCTTTGAAGTGTGTCAAGCAGCAGCATTTAGTTATTTTGACTCACTTGATTGGTTTTTATGGGTTCTAACAAGATAGCCGTGACCTTTTAGACATGTGAGAATTCATGATTAACTATACTCCAATTTAATAAATTGATATGGATATTTAGATCAGCTGCCAAATTAGCAGCTGAATTAGAGCTACAGTTTGGTGCGAAGAACTGAGTCATTGTTTATCATCGTCCCAACAAGTTTTTAGCATCAAGACATGAAGGCATCGCTCCTTAGCTTCGCCATCTTTTCTGATCTGGCACATAATCTCCTGAAAATATGCTGCCTATTTCATGACATGAATTATATTTGTAGATTTTATTATCTGTTTATATTTCTTATTCGTGTTGAGGAGTGATTCATGATGGACCCAGTGCTAGTGAATGAGTCAGGGCTTTTTTTGTGTTGCAGCTCAGGTGTGGTGAGAAGTTTTGTCGCAGCTTGCAAAGAAGACTTGGATCTAAATAGGCCAGTTTTGTCTACAAGGGACATTCCAGCTGAAGGTGAGTTGAGAACTATTCTCAATAAGTGCTGGCAAATGAAAAGTTTCTTGAAGGTTTGTGGTTTTATTTAATTATTGCGCTTTCAAGCACAGGAATTTTTAAAGACCAATTATCCCATGAGTTCACGTGTTTTAGAGGAACCGAAACTTTTTAAACATCCAAGTTTAAATGTTGTGTCGCAGAATTTGTTGCCAATATTTGTAATAAGGAAGCAGACAATGTTAGCTAATCTTATGTCGAATCTCTGCCTAAGATCTCAAACTGTATCTGTAAAAGAAAACAAATAGAACGATGGGTGTAGTAATGAGATATTTTAATTACATACAAGTTCTGAGGATTTATGTTATAGTCCTTTAAGTAATCTTATTTAAACTGTTTATAATATCTGGTCTTTGCTATGCCTTATTTTGTTGATTTAGTCAATGTTGCTGAACCTAAACTTACGTTGGATATGTCAACTATTTATTGATGTATCCAACTTAAAAAAATGTTACAACACATTAGAAATCATTCATTCCTGAAATCAGAATCCGTAATGTAGAAATAAACACTTTCTTTTCATTAATTTATTATGGTAAGTTAATCTATTTCAAAATATAGCTTTGTTAGTGGTGACTGACCTCTTAAAACCAAAAAGATATTTTAACTGAGTTAAAAACCACTTTACAAATTAAGTAATTAGGTTTGTTTTGTTTGGATGATTCAGATTACCTGGATTTTTTGATTTCGTCATGATCACATTTCTTGCTCTCTCTCTCTGTCCTCAGCCCTAAACCCTCATGACCCTCTTTCTTGTGCTCTGGTTTCTTCAGCAGGTTTTGGTCAACCTCCGTTTGTCTTCCTCGTGGTTTGCTGTCCTCTTTTAACCCCAATGACCTCGATGCTTCTTTTGACCTTTGAGTCAGTGACAGTCCCCAACCCATTCTGTGGGCCGTGAGAAAAGACGTTTAGATTGTGCAAAAGCTGCGGCGGGGTGAGGACTAACTTCACACACTTAGACATAATGGAATTGCATAAAAAACAGTTTTGATCTGAGTAAATTTAATGTATCATCTAGCTTTTGCTGTGACATTAGTTCTATAATCTTGAAAATGTTCTTCAGGTGATAGAAGACCGACTTTGTGATTGTCTTTATGTGACTATGAAGGCTCAGGTCAGAGTCCATCGCTACACCCAGATTTTCAGGCCTGATCAGTAATTTCTAGCTGTAATAACTGAAGCTGTGAGTTGACTCTGTCATTCCGTTTTAGGTCCAAAAAGAATTACTTCAGCTTTGTTTCCATTTAGATAGAGAAAGCTATGACTCATCAATTAATTGATTTGGTCTGTGCATCTACTCAGTGCTTGAATGAGTTTGTTGCCACCTGGTGACGCTGTAATGTAGAGCTGTCTATCTACATTACTGTATTATTATTTGTTATAATCTGAACTACTTAAATTTTCTGAAGTTTAATTGCCTGTAAAACAACTCTTTTAGGAACACATCAAATATTTCACTGCTCTCCCTACAAAATCCTCCCTCTTTGGAGATTACTTGTACTAGATAACTATTAAACAAAATGAAACAGACATTAAAAAAAAAATATCTTGACTAGCACTTTTGTTGTCAGGTGCTTGCGTTTTCTTTGACTTGAATTGACTTGACACAGCTGGTATTGATCCAAATTTCATCATGACTCATGAACTGGTTTACGGGTTGTTAAAACATCATCACACATAAAATCGCTGAGATATTTCTAAATTTAGCTCAGATAATAAATGCCTACTTAGAATATTCATCTTTCATTAACGTCATAAATATTTTTTCTACAGTGCTGGCTAAACTTGTTGGCACCACAGGTTAAAAATGTGTAAAACCTGGATAAGACATTGAACTTTTATCACTGTAGCATATTTTTTCTCTGACATATTAAAAAAACTAAAATTATTCAGTTGGGAGAATAAAAGTATTATTTTGAACAAAACCAGTAGTGGTGCAAGTATTGACATCATTCACATTACTTGTAAGATGCTTAAAGCTACATTTAGGAAACAAAATACTTAATTTTTTAATTATCTTTCTTTTTCTCTTGGGTAAAAAATGACATGGCATGACCTAAAGGTTCATGACCTTTGGACACTGGCATCTAGCCCAAACATAGACCCACATTTATCTTGGAACCATGCACAGAGAGTGGAGTAGTAATAGTCTCCAAAGCTCACTGCTGAAGAACTGATGCAAAGACCATCGTCTTAGGATCACAGATTGACAACAGTTAGATACTACTAACATGTCAAATAGTTAAGATTGATGTTAGAAAGCTTTCTCTGTTCTACTATCATAAATGTAAACATTGAGTTTGTTGGGACCTTAGTCATTTTAAGCTTTGATCAGATGATTTCAGATTGATATTTTCATCACCAAGCACTCCATGTAGATTTGGGGTGGAAAGTATGTGATGGAGTGGGCTTTTTGCTCTTCCAAAAGTCCTGGGAACCCATCAGAGTGGATTGAAATGCTTGCAATAGCAGGGTATATCAAATGAAAATAAGTAAACCCAAAATGGGTTGTCATTAGGTCTTTCAACCATTTGCTCAGAACAAATGGTCGAATCAAGACAAAGATAACTCACCAGACACACAGTAACCCAATTTTATGTCTGGTCTCTTTTCTCTTAAAATGAGACTCAGATGTTGTGTTTGTCCTATTTCCTTCAGTGTGATGTTGCGATGCTGCAATGCAAGAGGAATTTATTTGAAGATTTTTCTGCATCTTTAGCAGTGGTTAAAATAAATGTGGCCGGCAGTGTTTGCAGTTAATGCTGGTTAAATTAAAAGCGACAAATTTGTCGTATGATTCTTTAGTGATGAGTTATGCTGTTAATCCACTGAATTGGATTATGAAGGATTAAAGCAATCATTTGTTTCACTCTGGTATTTTCAGGTGCTTTTCCAAATGCCTACCTCACGCCTAAAGAACAAATTACTACAGCCACAGCCCTGATCAGCAGCCACCATGACATCAAGCATAGGGTATGCTGACACACACACACGCGCACACACGCGCGCACACACACACACACACACACATTCATTTCTCTGTAAATGATTATAAATTTTTGCATAATTAAATGTAAAGTATGATGTTCGTGAATTGTCTGTGATTATAATTGAAAGTATTTTAACATTCATATTTGGAGCTCAGACAAGACACACCCTATTACTCATGTGGTAAACCTTCTTGGCAAGCATCGCACATTCCTTTTTCTTCTTTTCTCTTTGTTTGTGATTGCAAATAAACTTACACGTACTATCCCTATTAGGAATCTTTTTTAGCTGTTACTACCAACACTTTTATGCTTCAAAGCTGCCTACAAACATACACAATTAGAACAAGGAGAAAGCTGAAAGTCCATTTTATTCACATCCTATAGGGATGATTGCAGCCTCACTGATGGGTTGATGGAAGAAGATGAGAAGGACAAGGCGAAACGGTGAGCTTTATGCCTCGGTAAAGTTCCACCAAGGAGGCTCTGATCCCTTCAAGTCTAACCAACCTGCTTTGGATTACAGCGTGTCCCGTAACAAGTCGGAGAAGAAAAGGAGAGACCAGTTCAATGTCCTCATCAAAGAGCTTGGCACCATGTTGCCAGGGAACACCCGAAAGATGGACAAGTCTACCATCCTGCAGAAAAGCATCGACTTCCTGTGTAAACACAAAGGTCAGGCGTTTTCATCCTCCTCCCGTCACTTCCCGTGTTTACGTGGAACTCCTTGCTGAGTGGAGATTTCTTACTCTGTTTTTGGGATTAATTATTCACTTGGATATGCACTCTACTATCAGGGTTGTTTACCTTCATGATCTGAACTTTGTAAAAACATGCTTTATTGCCCTTTTTATGGCACATGGAAATTGTAAAATATTATTTGATTTGCTGTAAGTGCTTGCCATACACGAAATGGTTGGTGACTTAAAATTTGGGATTGAGTTATTTTAGTGCATGATGATTGTAGATTAGGTGCAAGAACTGTATTTGGGTTAATAGTTTTACAAATCCAAGCTTTTAGTTTTTTCCTGCAACTTAGAAATATTTTGTCACAATTTTTGTTCTTAATTGTCCTGTTTTGCCATTGGATTAGTCTCTGAGAACATTTGTTTTATATGACCTTCATTTTTCTGTGAGTGCATCATCTCCATCTGTTCTTAGTTTCAAGATTCCTGAAATGTATTTACTTAAATCTCATCCATCCTTCTTCCTTCATCAGAGATTGCAGCCCAGTCAGAGTCGAGCGAGATCAGACAGGACTGGAAGCCCCCCTTTCTAAGCAACGAAGAATTCACACAGCTCATGTTGGAGGTCAGAAATGTCACATTCTCTACTCTATTCCTGTACTGTGGGTGACAACAGTGTAGTACCAACTCTTCTGTTGTTTCTGTGGTTGGGTTTTCCTATTGTAGTTAGCAGATAAAGTTCCAGTTGAAAGCTTAAGGGCCTTTTCAGGAACTTAAAGAAATTATCCCACTGCATCCATTAAGAAACGATGTTTGATGCATGTTTTGAATCATTGTTCTGTTGGAACGCTCCTCTGGATGCACTGGTGCAACCAGTAGAGACTCTGAAACTATTGCTGAGGTTCAACAAGGCACAAATTAGGCCAATAATGTGTTCTGAACCAGCGAAGGGCACTGACTGTACTCCAGCTGTTCATGTACGCTAGTATCCTGCAATCAGAGTTGAGATGAGAAGGCAAAATATAGAAAATGTAATGTCTGAGCGATTCAAAAATCATTACAAATATTTAGGTTTGCATGTATAATTTTGTCTCTGTGTTGTTTAGAAAAAAACAATATATAAAACCTGTACACCTGGCGTCATTAGAAAATGATAGTTATTTTATCCTGGGGAAAACAGTGGTTCAGATAAATAATTTAAAGGAAGACATTAATGTGGCGTTCATGCCAATTTTAAGTCTATATGACATTTTAACCAGACCTATATCTGCACTTGATACTTTGGCTTATTAAAAAAAAGCTTCTGTTTTTGTGTATTCTTTTTTATTTCACCTTCTCTGACTGGCAAAAACCAGCCCTTAATTTCAGAATATAATTTGCACTTTTCCCTTGCTAGTAAACAGAGCATTTGACAGTGTAATTTTTGCTTTTGGATCAGGCTTTGGATGGATTCTTTATAGCAATAATGACTGATGGGAACATCCTTTATGTCTCTGAGAGCGTCACCTCTTTACTAGAACACCTACCAGTAAGTATTACCGCTTCTGTTTGTTGCTCATTTTGTTTTGGTCTTTCATTGTATGATGGTGTACGCTGTAATGCATTTTGTGGGTTTGTTTGTTGTTGTGGCTCAGATTAAAAGCTGTAAGAGCTTCTGTGTAGTGAGAAGAGTTTGGCCATTCTTTTGTTTTTGTATTTCTATGCCTGAATCTTTGTATTTTCCAGGCGGACTTTGTGGACCAGAACTTATTAAACTTTCTGCCTGTTGGGGAACACTCCGAAGTGTATAAGGTTCTGTCTACACACCCAACTGAACTGGAGAGCCTCAGCAGTGACTATATGAAGAGTGAGTATCAAATTCACTTTGTTTTTGTACTTTAGCTTGAAATGCTGCAAGATTTATTGAACATAAATTCAATAAAACGTCTCCAAAAGTATTTATTCTAAAATCTGGAAATTACTTTTATGGATTCAGTTTATCTTCTGACAGTTACTCTGAAGACTTTCATTTTTAGAAATATGCTGATTCAGCGCCATCTGTTTTTCTTTGAAACATTGTACACAAATCTACAGAAATGTAATTTGTAATTTAAGTAACTTTTTGTCTATCTCTTCCTCTTCAGCTAAGAATCATCTAGAGTTCTGCTGTCACATGCTGCGAGGAGCAATTGACCCCAAAGAGCCTCCGGTTTATGAATATGTGAAGTTTATTGGCAACTTCAAATCCCTCAATAACGGTTTGTTGCTCATGTTACTCATAGTTAATATGATACTGGATGCTTTAGCAATGTTTCATGATATTGTTACTTAATAGTCTCATTCTTTTACAATTTGACCAATATAAAGTATTCAATCATACAGCAATGTTATCAGTAACATTTCCACATATTGTCATGTCAAAGTTCACTATATTCTTTAAGTTGTGTAAGTGTATGAAAAACTTTGCTTCTTTGAACTGAAAACATTTACAACCATGTGGCTTGTAAATTAAGTTTTTCAGTTTCTTATTTGTGAAAACAGTTTTATACCTCTATTTCACAGGTATGCACTAGTTTTTGTTAGTTTATAACACAAAAATTTACAAAATGTGAAAACAATGAAGTGATATTAATATATATATTTTTTCATTTAATGGAAAACGGTTTCTCTGTTGCAGTTCCAAACATTACGAGGAATGGTCTGGCAGGAGTGTTACAGCGGTCGCTGCAGCCTGCCTTCGACGACCAGGTGTGCTTCGTAGCCACCGTCCGCTTGGCCAAACCTCAGTTTATCAAGGTATTGTCAGGATGAGTACACGGTTGAGCCGTCCTTTTGTCTTTTTACATACAATATGCTTACGGTCAGATTCTCATGTTTGTTTTTGTGGTTGTAGGAAATGTGCACAGTCGAAGAGCCAAATGAAGAATTCACCTCAAGGCACAGTCTAGAATGGAAATTCCTCTTTTTAGACCACAGGTAAACACACTCTACAGTAACTGCGTGAACGTAGGAGGGGAATTCCTCTCCTACATTCACGTCTGCCTTTCCAAATTATTTTCAGGAGGAGTTTTGTTGTCATAAATTAGGTCAAAGAAGGAATTTAAAGTAAGATCTCTCAGTAGCACACAGGACGATTTGTGAAATTGAATGTCTCTAATACCTTGTGAGACAAAAAAAGTTTCTGCTTAGTGTGTTACATCAATCTTTGTAAGTTTATTCTAGCTGGTGAGTACAATCAGCAAGATTTGAATCCTGGGAGCAATAAACTAGTTCTAAACTATCATTTAAAGTAAACTTTCTCTTCCATTTTAAAACATGGACAACATTTGTCTTACCTGGATGATGTCAACATGCATTAAGACAGGCAGAGCTCTGCAGACATTATGTCACCAATTTACTGGTTTAGGCTTAAAAATGAGTTTGCAGCCCAAGTTTGCAAGTTAGCAAATAACTTGACCCATTTTTCATTTTAAAACGTGTTGCAGATGGCATTGTAGAGGTTCAGATTGCTGACCTGTGCTTTTTCTGCTTTGTTTTTTGGTCTGGTAACAACCTGTTGTGCTGTCGCGGCTCTTTCCGTTCTGCCTCAACTTGCAGAACCTGAGTTTCGACTGCTTTTCCACTGTTTCTTTACTTCATCTTAGAATTTTCCTTAATTAGAGGTAACTAATGACACAATTAGGGAAGACGGCATGAGAAGAACATCTTTATAATCGGGCTTTGAGATGACAGCTTTGTGTATCTCAAGCGGCTGCTTTGTGAGCAACCGTGGTGGCATGTAGAGATTGGTCTTGTATGTTTTTGGAAGAGCTTTGTCTGATTAGTTTCAGTTTTTATACCTTTAATCAACTGTTCTTATTATTATCTCAGCTACTGGAATTTAAAATAATGAATACTATTTGGTCTGGGGAACTCTTGCTGATCTCAGTGGTGAACCGTTGCTCCTTTTCAACCTGATCAATCATCTAGTGCTCGGCTGTTACGTGAAATACACATTTCATTGTACTTTACAGTTTCAGCTGTGTAAATTCAGTGAAGTAATCCCCAATAAGCACAAACATTTTTCATGCTGGTCTGCATGCTAGAAACATCTGGACATTTTGACAAATTTGACTTTCACAAAGTTTTGCACAAATAACCAACATAAAAACTTTTGTTTTTTTTTTGTCTATTTGGTGGGGTATAAAAGATGGCATATAGTGCGATTCTGGATAGAAATAAACTGCACTGATATATGCGACTGTCAAGCATTGCATCCATGCAATAGATTATATTTTAGGTATATTTACCATTGTGGTAAATTTTTAAGTTACTTCAAAGACCTAAGATTGCTGTTGAGGCCTGTTGAGTTTGAGACATAATAAACGACACCAGTAGGTTTGTCTCAATGAGAGATATGACAATAATAAATCAACACCTGATCTTTGCCTATTTTCTAACCGTAAGCTTTCTAACCATAATAGACACACACTCACACACATGTACATATGCACTGGCAGATAGATGAAAACAGACTTGACCCATTTTCATACACGCACTGCGTTCCTCCTGAAAATGGTTTTGAAACAGATTGACATGTGAACACAAAGATCTGAAAATGGTGAACATGGACAGTAGGGAGAAAAAAATGAATGGCAAATTTTCTGAAACATGTTGAATTGTGCATTAATTCCTGTGATGTCTATTTTTTCTCTCTTCAGAGCTCCACCAATCATAGGCTACCTGCCTTTTGAGGTTCTAGGAACATCAGGGTATGACTATTACCACGTGGATGACCTGGAGACACTCGCCAAATGTCACGAACACTGTGAGGCTTTGCATTTTCTCTTTCATTCAAGATTCTTTAGAGGGTTCCTATCACTGCCTTTTTCGTAACATCTTTTGTTTTGCCTGTCTCTATCCCTTGCCCTCTCAGTGATGCAGTACGGAAAAGGGAAGTCGTGTTATTATCGCTTCCTGACTAAAGGTCAACAGTGGATTTGGCTGCAGACACACTACTACATCACCTATCATCAGTGGAACTCCAGACCTGAGTTTATTGTTTGCACACACACGGTGGTCAGGTACAAAACCCTTTTGAGATTATCTTTTTCATATCAGTTTTTTTTTTAATAAAAACTACCTTTTTTATTGTTTGTCGATTTATCCATGCATTCCCCCTAAAGAAATCCTTCTTTTTTTAATCTGCTATGCAGCTATGCAGAGGTGAGGGCGGAGCAGCGCAGAGAGCTGGGAATTGAAGAGACCAATCCAGAGGCAGCTGTTGATAAAGTGAGTCATCCCTGTTAGAAATGCTCTGTTTGTTTTTAAGTTTTGCATTTGTATTTTTCTCAACCACATTAGTTACAGAAGTTGTGATATACCTGGTGAATGGAAGCTATGTTATTAAAAAAAAACAACTAAAAAATAAAGCATGACCAAGACAAAACAAAGCATCTGTCCAACAAGATATTACACATTACAAGATAGGCAGAATTTCCATGTATGGCAATTGAAATATAATAATCCTACAATACATTGTTTCTAAGCAACTTTTTGCTATATAGATGTTACACACACTGATACTACAATACCTTCTACTATCTGGTATATTGGGCAGTTCTACTTCATGTATTTACAAATATCTATACCATGTTTTACTGCTTTATTGAAAACAAAAAGCAACTTTTAATTTGTTTGAAACATTTTACTTCAGTTTATACATGAGTGAAAATGAAGAAAATCATTGGCCACGTTTAGTCATGGCTTCCTTGTGGTTATTGTGCAGCATAATGAGTATGTGCTGCATTTAATATGATGTATATTCTGTTATTTATGGAGTAACACAACTGCAACAAGTTATTTTAAGTTTTGTAGGTTGGCTGTAGTCTCAGATATTCTGTAGATTAGGATTGGAAATATTTCCAAATCATTTTCCAAACTATTCTGTGTAGCAATAGTCAACCAGTTTCATAAAGTGGGAAAAACTCTAATGAGCACTAGATTCAGACGGTATTAAAGTTTGTTTTACCGCAGCTTAGAGCTTGTGGTCCTTTGCTGCTGCTGTTTCATCTTGAACTCAGTGAACTATGGCAGTTATGTTTCGACCTGCAAACACCTGGGAGCCATCCAGGAAAACTAGTGCCACCAGTAGCAGTGGTTCTTCCACAGCCTTAGAGACAAGTTATCACAGTACCTAAAATAAATCACTTGAACCTGTTGGAGGTATTTAGAATTTCTGTTGAAATGTTCAGGGAGATGGTAAACTGTAAACAGATGTGCTAATGTCACCAGTGTTCATTTTATAAGCTTTGCTGGGGCAGTTTAATGACTGAGACACACTGCTGCAAAATCTAGATGGTCTCTTAAAAGGTACTTGCAATGGTGCTTGTTTGTGGTTGCAAATGTTAAAACCACCATGTGGTTTTTCCACTAAACCAGTTCAATTGCGAAACTGAGACAAGAGTTATAAAGCAGCCATTCTTAGTGTTATCATCGCCACAAACTCTGGCACACCACATCTCCTGCCATTTTAAAGTTCTTAGCAAAGAACTGCTAATTTTTTGTCTAATCTACAAAAAAAACATTTTAATAACCGAGCTGCAGCATTGATTAAAATGTTTGATTAGCAGGATCTCATCTTCCTGCTGCTTCTTTTGATATCACCTGTGAGAGTTTAAGTAGGTCAATGTGCACACAGCAGATCTTGAAATGAAACCATAAACGTCATTTCCTGCTGAGTTCTTAAACACTGATAGGGTTTTAATAGGTTTTGTAAATAAATCTCACTTCAAACTCTGTCTATATCCCTCCTTTGCAGCACTGCTGGTAGCGATCAGACGTTAGCTGTTTGGGGTTGTTAAGATTAAACCGCAGTGTGTTAAAAACAGCAATAAGAAGTCAAGCAGGGAATATTAGAGCATCTGTTTGCAGGGATGTGGACGTAAACAATATGATTTGTGTTGCTTCCCTGCAGTGCTCTCCTCCACAACTAAGCTGAGGAGAACATTTATTGGTCGAGACATTTATAGTGTCACGATGACATAGCGCCAAGCTGGCTCCCTGGATATGGAAAAATCAAAGTTATTTTATGGAACCAGTCAAGACCTGTTTCTACCTACAGCTTTGGTTAAGCATTGGACGAGCTCTGCTGGAAATGCCTTATGTGTTGAACATGTAGCGGGAATCAAATTCAGAATGCTCATATTAAAATGTTTAATGTCTTAAAAATGAATTACTGCAGTAGCAGAACCAGTCATTCTCACCTAGTGTTCAGAATATTCTGGCATGACCCACCAACGCCTTAGTGTCACTTTATACAGAAAACAAAAGCTCATGAAAAGTGGTGGCAGCAACAACCTGATGACGTGAGTGAGAAGAATAGGGGTGCATTACTCTCAATATCATTGTAATATTCAACAAAAATGCATGTTTTTCTAATACTAAACAGCTTTAGTTTACATGAAGTGAAAGTTGTTGATATGCATTTTAATTCATTTCTCCCAGTTATTGAAAAAGCACTGACATCTGACTGTTAACTGTGTTTCATATTCTTGATTTGCATGAAAACAAATGTAGGATTTTGAAAAATAAAATTTTGGCAGAATCTGTGGAGTGAAAATATATTTAAAACGTTTGCGCAATCCAACATGTAGAAATGGATTTAGTCAGATCTCAGATTCATGCTTTTCTTGTTTAAGTTCAGTCACTTCTAGTTGCAATCTTCTGATAGTATCCACCATCTTTTTTTAAAATTGCTATCTCCTTGCCTTTTTAACCTGTATATGGATGATTTATCTGAGCTGCTGAATCAATGTAGGACTGGCTGTCGGGTTGGTAATGGAACCATCAACCAGCTGATGTACGCTGACGATCTTGTGATATTCTGTCCATATAGTGCTGGTCTGCAGCAACTGTTAAGGGTTTGCTCTAAGTACGGGTTACAGCATGATATTAAATATAATGCAAAAAAGAGCAACATCATGATTGTCAAGAGCAAAGAAGACACTAAATTATCTTTTCCTGGCTTCACCCTGTCTGGCAGCATCCTCCAGGTCACTGATGAGGTCAAATATTTGGGACATTACATCACTGCTGACCTGTCTGATGATACATTTACAAGCAGAGTTGTACTCATTATGTACAAGCTAATATTCTCCTTCGGACGTTCTCCATGTGCTCAGCATCTATCAAAATTGCACTTTTTAAAGCGTACAGTACTCCAATGTATACAGCCCACCTGTGGTGGCGTTACAGGAAAAGTAGTATGAATAAACTTCAGGTTGCTTATAATGATGGCATGAGGATGCTGCTTAGGGTGCCCCGATGGAGTAGTGCCAGTCAGATGTTTGTGAATGCCAGTGTAACAACCTGCGCTGCTGTGCTTTGAAACTTTATGCACAGATGTATGTGTAGATTAACAGACTCTGCAAACAGCATCATTCAGACTCTGACCAATCCTGTTCAAAGCTCAGTGAGGTTCTTCTCCAGTTTGTGGAATCACTGGCGGATTAGTTTATATGTCAGTGATTGATTATTTCATTATATATTTTTTATTTTTCTTCTTTTTATTGTTCTTGTTTTGTCTGTTTATGGACCATAATTGTGTCTAAATAAAGAGGATTGATTGATTGATTGATAATTTTTGTGTTACTTTAAATTTGTAGAGTCAGGATTCTGGTTCGGAGTCACAGCTGAACACATCCAGCTTGAAGGAAGCTCTGGAGCGGTTTGACCACAGCCGAACACCTTCAACATCCTCACGGAGCTCCAGGAAGTCCTCGTCTCATGTCTCAGACAACACTTGCACTTGTAAGGAACTCTACACGGTTTATGCCAACGAGTTAAATCCTTGTACTCAGTACAAGTAAAAGACGATTGCAAAGTGTTTCACTGGGATCAGCCGGGTCACCAGTAGTTTTGTCTCTGCAGCAACAGCTCCCAAGCTGCATATGGACATGGCGACGCCCCCTCGGCAGTCCCTGGCCTCTACCATGGAGATGACATCTCAGCGACGCTCTTCCATCAGCAGCCAGGTAGGCTTGATGAAAATAATAGATTTTTATTATACTTGATATTTTTGTTTTCTCTTATATCAGTGCACTTTAGCTAGTTTGTTTCTTGTCAATCTTTTTGTTTGCAGTCAATGAGCTCACAGACCACAGGACAGAGTTTGAATCCTGGCATGATCACTCAGCAACAACAGCAGCAGCAGCAGCAACAACAACAGCAACAACAACAACAACAGCAACAACAACAGCAACAACAGCAGCAGCAGCAGCAACTTCAGGCAAATGTACAAGTAAGAAATGAATCCACCTACTTCAGAGGAGATACTTATACAAAAAAGACTAACTTAAAAACAGCAGAGGGCAGTAAACACCCATAAAATGGATGATAGAAGGATCTAAAGCTACTTGATACAACTTCACATTCTCATTCAACAAAATTAAGGTTTCTGTAGTATATTAGAGGACCCTGTCTTGAAAAGTGTGTTATCATAGAGCTCTTCTTTGTCTTCTGAAGCCGGTGATGGAGTTCTCAGCACAGGTGAATGCCATGCAGCACCTGAAGGAGCAGCTGGAGCAGAGAACCCGAATGATCCAGGCAAACATCCAGCGGCAGCAGGAGGAGCTGAGGCACATCCAAGATCAACTGCAGAGAGTCCAGGGACAGGGCATACAGGTGGGCTCAATGCTACACACAACTTGCAGATGTGTTATAATAAGAAGCTCTTACTCTGCATTTAGTTATAATATGTAGCATTTGTACCTTTTTATGGTACATGTCTTCTACTTTTATTCAAGCTTTGTTGGTGCTTTGTGGGTAGATGTCACACTTAAATGACATTTTAGGAAAATGCCAAAAGACTAAAGTAAAATTGTAACTTTTTGAGGAATCTTTCCCAAGATTTCCTAATTTTGGAAAATACCATTTGAACACAACAGAAGCAGAATTTCCGCCTCCTTCTTTAGACAGATTGCTTTGTTTTCACCTTTTTGTTTGTATTTAGTTTACCTAACTTGGATCAAAGATCTGTTTTTGTTTTACATATTGTTTTCTTTTCAATTTTCAATCAATTAAATTGATTCAGGTACCGATTAAATTGATATCAGTACCTGAATCTGAACCCTAATGAGATACTTTCCTTGTTTCTGTTAACACTTTTTCTGGCATAAGCATCAAAATAACAAAAAAGCATGCAAACCAACATTTTCTGCCTCCACTTTGCTCTGACATTTGCTGTCTCCTTTATAGATGCTGCTGCAACAACAACAGCAGCAGCAGAGTGGAACGATGAACGTCCAGCTCCAGCAGGTGGGCTCGGTCCAACAAGCAGCTACCTTGACTGGTCAGGTCCAGCAGCCCTCAGTTAACCCTGTTCATTCAGGATCTCAGCAGCTCACCATTCAGCAGCAAGCTCCTCCTCCTCAGCAGAGCTTACAGCAGCAGACCAACACACTCGCACAGGTGGGTCACACACAGGTACACACTTCTTATGCTGCCTTCCCTTTATTTTACTGGGCTCCCCATTGGTTGCAGATCCCTACATACAGCATAATATAGGATTAAGAAAGTATAGTATATAGTATGGCTGCTACTCTGATTAATGCTCTCCTTGCCCAGCTTGTCATTGTAAGATGACAACCATTTCTCAGCAGGACTAGAGTTGTGGCAAACGCTCTCTGCCTTCAGATAAAGCTAAATTTCTTCACACTTTTCTGCATCTGTATATCTGATTATCTAATCACCATAAAAAAAGATGTTATTAAATTTCAACTGAATGCCAGTTTATTGAACATAGCTATATCAGACAAATGAAGCTTTATTATAAAGAATTGGATGTAAATTCCCATTTTGTTGCTCGTTTGTTTTTCCAGCGTCAGCCACAGCAAGCTGCCCAGGCTCAGCCTCAGGCTCAGGGATCTGTCTCTGCCCCGCTCTACAACACCATGATGATTTCCCAACCTGGACCACCAAACGTGCTGCAGATCAGCACCAGCCTCCCGCAGAACAACACGCAGCAAGGCACCGCGGTGGCCACCTTCACACAGGACCGACAGATCCGGTAATAACCAAACTTTATTCTCTGTTTAAAAAAAAAAGAAGTCCTAATCATATATGATGTATGATAACAACAAGCTTACTTGAATGTATTATTTTTTTCCTTCCAGATTCCCAGCAGGGCAGCAGCTCGTAACAAAGCTTGTGACGACTCCAATGCATGCATGTGGTGCTGTCATGGTGCCCACCTCTATGTTTATGGGGCAGGTTGTTACAGCCTACAACCCCTTTGGTGGCCAGCAGGTAAATAAAATAAACATTCATATGATGTTGACAAGCATCTTGCATATTAGTCATAAAACATATTTTTTTGCAGTTGCTAGGTTTTTTTAACCAGGTAGGCTCAGTACTTTAATGTATTGTTTATCATTATTGGTTAATTTCTTTTAACACGATAAGAATTATGATTACTTATGGGAACAATAAGCTCCAATTTATAATGCATATAAACCCCCAAAACAAACATTATGGTCAAGACTATTGGTTTTACTCATTTTTCCATTGTTGGTTCCATGAAAGCATCAATAAATATGAATATGTATGAAAATATGATTTTGTGCTTTTAAGCTGTACAATATCACTGCTAAATTTAACTGGTGTAATGAAGTAACCTATTTAGTATTGAATAATATTTATTTTTAATGGCACAACTTTTGTTTTGGGGCTTTGACTGCATGAAGCGACATTAAGTCAAAGCCCTATTAAGTTTTGAAAAAAGATGGGAGAACTTTTAAATACTTTTTCCTCTCTTAAGTGTTTTACTTTTTTCATCTCAGCAGGGGGGACAAACCCAGACCCTAACTCTACAACCTGCCCAATCATCTCAAGGCCAGCCCGATGGCCAAAACCAAACAGCTGTAGTGGCACAAAACAGCCAGCAGGGGCAGCAGCAACAGCAGTTCCTGCAGGTAACAGAAGAGGGCAGAGTGAGCCCTTTTAAACACATGTCTGTTTGCAACCAGGAGATGTTAAAAATAGTCTGAAGCATCTAGAGCAGATTGATAGTTCAGTGAATTTTATGCATTAAAAAATAGCAACTATGAAAAAAAAAAAATTACCACTCAAAAAAGTCAGTATAAACTGCACAATTGTTAGATCTATCCATAAAACCGCTGCTTGATATTTATCTTAAAATTAGACAACTCACTGAGTTGAATATTTAAATATAGTGTTTGGAGAAAACCTCAGAACTTAATAAATTAGTCACTCAGCTTCTTAGTAGCGTATATTATGTATTGATAAATGTTTAAGAAGTGCAAAACTTACAAAAAAGACAAATTCCAAAATAATTTCCTCCATCTTTTTGCTGCTAGGGCACTCGTCTTCTTCACAGTAACCAGTCTACCCAGCTGATTCTGCAGGCAGCGTTTCCTCTCCAGCAACAGGGAGCTTTCACCCAGGCAACACTTCCACAGCAGCAGCAACAACAACAACAACAACAACAACAACAGCAGCATCAACAAAAACAGCATCAACAACAACATCAGCAGCAGCAGCAGCAACAGCAGCAGCAGCAGCAACAACAAAGGCAACAAAAGCAGCAGCAGACGCAGCAGCACTCTCACCATCAGAGGCACCAGCAGCAGCTGAAACCACAGCCGCAGAAACAGCAGAAAGCCTCGTCATCACACAGGACTGACAGTGTTAACCACCAGCAGCAATGACTCCTGGAGGAAAGCTGTAGGAACTGCTGTACATGTCTGTGTGGGTCTTCTGGAAGTCACAGACCTCTCCTCCCCTCCAAAAAATTAATCGCCTTCCCTTCCTTGATTTGAGAGATTTTTACTTCTAGGAAAGGGGGAAAGTTCAGAGTTCGTAAGGAACTCTGCGACAGCCATCGCTGAGGCTCAAGGAAGGAGAAAGTTCCTGTTTTCCTCTTCAGAGGTAGAATCATGAGTCATGAATCATCTTCAGTGTCTTTGGAGACTTCGAAAGGATAAAAGAAATACACCGTACGCCGATGATTATGGATTTATTTTATTTTTTTTTGAAAGAGTCTCAAAGTAGACTGTGTACAGATTTACTGTATGATAAAAAGAAAACCTGTAAATATACAAGTATAGCCTAACAGAAAACAAAACCATAGTATTTTATATGACTGCATGGAAAGAATAACTGTGTACGCTTTTATTAGTTGCTTTTGGAAACAGAGTTTTTACTTTTTTGTGGTTTCTGGTCAAACAGAGCAGGGATGTGCTCTCTGAGACCCCCTCCCCGTTCTCTTGAAAAGAAAAAAAAAAAACCAGTCCAGAACAAGGCTTTAAAGTCTTTTGGTGTATTTAAAAAAAAAAAAAAGAAAAAAGAAAAATAGGAAGGATTGGGTTTGGGTGTTTTTTTGTTGTTTTTTTTTTTGTAGAAGGTGCTTTTAAACACTGTGTCTCCAGGACAAAAATGAATCCTTTTACCTTTGTAATTACAAATTATGTTTGACAAGAAGCTAGAAGAAACTAGATTACAGTTTAACTGAATTATTTGCAGGATAATTTCTGTACATATAACGGGTTTAGTGATTCCAAGTGCCAATAACATAGTGAATTGTGTTGTTTTTTTATTTTAAATTACAATATTCAAAGCAGTATATATATATAAAAGTATATATATATAAATATATTTTCCAAAAAGATATTACCCCTAATAACAAAATTCATGCATATGTATATAGTAGGGATTATTTTTTACCAGTCAGAGAGAGTCCTATACGTGACAAACAGTATATCCTCAACCTCCTGACAACTTCAGCACTTAATGTGGTTGTGTAAAGAAATATCACTGTTAAAACCTTTTTTTTTTATTTGTAATCTGTGGTGTGATTCCGTGAGCTAATGTGCGTTTTTGATAATACAATCCTCATGTGCATGACTCGGAGCGAGCGTATCTTGTAGTGGGCGTGTTCGTTTGGCCCTCGTGTCTTATGATGTTGAACTTAGTAAGGGTTTGAAGTTGCTGGATGGTACTTGTCCTCTCAGGAATGCGGAAAGTTGTTTTCTTGTTTTTTCTTCTGCCTCAGTCTGGAACCAGACCAGGAAGGATTAGACAGTGATGCTTCACAGACCAGAGGAAGTGGTGTTTATAAAGGGTGTGGCGTCTGTGTGGAAAATTTGACTTTGATTTCAAAAAGCCCTCCTTTTTTTCTTCGTGGCGTCGAATTCAAGTGCATGAACGCGCAGTAGGCATGGGCCAGAGTGAGCTTCTCACTGTACGATAACAATGACTACACCAAAACCCTGATTATTTTCTTGAAAAATAATTATTTTTAGTATCAATAGCTAATCTATTGATACTTTCAGTTCTCTTTCCAGTGTTTTGCCAAAGTTTGGGTGGGACCAAACTTAGCGTCCTGAAAATTTCAGATTGAAATATTGACCCTGGTTAAACATATTTATGCTATAAATATAGGATTTAAGAAACGGTTCTGACAGATACACAGGGTTCCTACATCTAAACCATACAAGTCTTCTCTGTTGAATTAAACAAAAATGTTAACAAATACCCATTAGCTTTAGTCAGTTATCAAATAATCTGTCTTTATGCACAGAATATTATTACTGTTTTCCCATTCCCCCTTTTATAAGTTAACACTGGGAGTACAACAAGCTGAAATTATCTGGCTTATTAGTCAGGCTGTCTGCTCCAGTAATTAGCCTGCAGTCCACTGCTTTACATACTTGCTGCTACAGACTTTTGTAAGAACCATGACTGAAGTCATAAATGGCCCATGCCTACACAGATAAAACACAAAACCTTACCAAATATATTTTGTCTAGTTTCTAGTGCAAATACCTTAGAACACTTGAAATAAGACAAAACTAACTTACCAGTAACTTTTCAGCAGGACATAAAAATCTTGTTTTAGGCTAATAGTACTAGTTCCACTGGCAGATTTTTAAATAAAATTTTAAATATCATAAGTGGAAAAATCTGCCGGTGCAACTAGTCATATTTTTATATTTAGGAATTAACCTAAAACAAGCGTCTGTATCTTGCTGAAAAATCACCTGTAAATTAGTTTTGTCTTATTACACGTGTAATAAGATATTTTTTAAAATAGAAATTAGACAAATACTTGGTAGGATTTTGTGTTTTTGCAGTGTAAAATAGAGGAGGACAAATGGTTAAGGAGTGAGCTTCGGTATTACAGTGGGGGGAGGGGAAACCCTAAATATGACCCTAATTTTAAATCGAATGACTTAGGTGGATTTTTTCCTAGTGGTCTACCCTGTCATTAGTGTTTCATCCTTCCTTCTCTCCATAGGCCTCAGAAACTCTCATGCAGTCCACTTCACTTGTATCTCAGTTCTTAAATGGCAGTTGAAAGCAGAACCGGGCCTGGGTCCATGCATAAAGGCGGCGATGGAGTTTTGGCTCAGTCTGTGTGTACTACAGCGATAAGCCATATCAAACAGAGAAAAAAAACCTCGGAGCAAAGGAGCTTGTAGTCGTTGGCAAAGGAGCGTCTAGAATGTGTTGTTTTGCCTGAGCGTAGGAGGCTGAAGAGAGTGTGTGTGTGTGTGTGTGTGTGTGTGTGTGTGTATGTATAGCGTCTTCGTTCCTTGATCCTACTTCTTGTATCGGTCGGGGGGTGACAGTATTTGCTGCCCCCCTGGAGATAGCCAATCAGTTCTTGCGTTGCAGTATAAAGAAGTGATGTTTTGTGAGAATCATCCTTGTTGTTGCGAGACTGCATGGGAGAGATTTCAAATTTGATAATGTGGGTCGTGTGAGAGAGACTTTGCATGTGTGGTGACTTTCACTGTAACCCAGTATATTTTCATAGAAAACATGTGTGACTGAAGAAGTGTTGGAAGTGTGGGGTGGGGTGGGGGGCAACAGGCAATGCAAAACACTGGTTTGATTGCAGAGTTACAAAGAAGTTCACAAAAAGCTCCCATCAGATGATAAATACAAAAATAAATAAATAAATACAGAAGTAGATTGTTTGAAAAGCAAAGATCCTGCTTGAGCAAGGTCTTCCATCCATAACAACAAAGAGCCTCTATAGCGTGAATGTGTCTAGAGCTGAAAATGGATCTAGTTTGTGACACTGATACCCAGCCCAAAGAATGTAAAGGTGTTTTTTAAAGACTAATGGATGTTGTAAATTTTGATTCTGGAGAGTTTTTGACTGGCTTTGTTATGAAGGAAATGGAGGGGAATGAAAGAGAGCTCATCAATCACTAGTTTCCACATAACAGATCTGAAAAAGAGAAAAAGAAAAAACAATCATTAGTGTCTTTAAAGTTATTGTCAACTAGTTCTGGATGTTTCACCATGACAAATGTTTAGTTTTTTTTGGAGTTTATTTTTATTTCTTTTTTTAGGAATGATGTATGTCTGACATTTGATGTGGGAGGTTTTAGAAAAAAAAAAAAAAAAGCTGTTGAAAATCGAAGTGTTGGATTATTGATGGCCGATGGCATTGACAAGACAGCCACACCCCGTTCCCTCCCGCTTTCCCACACGGAAACAACTATCACTTTTCTTCTTTCAAACCACCCTTTTGTTAAGAGTGTAGTTCTAGTATAATACTGTACACAGACACAAAGCTAAGAACACCAGTATTCAGTGTAAAATGGTGCTATGCTTCTACCTGTACTGTACGTATGTAAATCCTTTCTTCTGTGCTCCTTTTATCTACCCCAAAGTCAAATGTAATAATAATAATAATCATCCATATTTTGAAGCAAAATGTTTGCAATTACTATAATCCCCCCCCTGTCCAATCTTGGTCAACTTGAGAAAAAAAAAAAACAGTTGCAAATATTAAATACGACACCTGAACTTGAATTTCTCTCATTTTCTGTGTCTTTGTTGCATTTTTAACACCTCTTTTTTTTAGTATGTTATAGTATTGAACATGCAGTTTTGCAAAAAAAAAATAAAAATAAAATAAAATAGACAGAAAATAGGAAGAGTTTGCCCACCTTACAAATTTAGTTCCACACTTGCATTTTTCAGATCAGTAAACAGAGCTTAAAATTAAAATAGCGGCATTAATAAGGAAGCAGTTTTCATATTCAGATTTTAATTACCGGTAAAAACTGCCCCTTTGTTACAAAAAAAATTATCTTATTGTGAAATGGTGGATTATATAATTCGATAACTTTATTATCTATTGTCAAAAGCAGCACATCATGCCCTGATGTAAAGAAATTTAAGACCAAAAGAGACTTTAAGGGCACAAAAAAAAACTAAAAAGTGAGAGCCACTATTCACAATAGCTCTAAAACATAAGAGATATACATTGGGCTTTTTCTTTTGTTTATTTTTTAATAGAACAACTAATAATTTTACCCCAAACCAACACACTTCTTCAACGTCACAAAAACAGACAAAATGAAAAAGACTGGACTTCTTTCAACCATCACAGGTGCTTTCTTTATTATTACAATTCAACCAACCGTATCAAAACTGCAATGATCTCAAAAACCAAACTGCAGAGGAAATGCCTGCTCATTGTCTCAACACTAACAGTCAGGAGATAATACATCCAGTTTAACAAATATAGAAAAAGAAAAGAAAAAAAAAGTCTAAAGGCACATCTCTATTTTATTTACATTGCATACACATTTGACAACGAAAAGCACAATATCAGACCTAAATCCTCAGCCTTAGTGGCTTTGCTAAATAAGTTATTTTGGATATACACACGATAATGAATCAGTTAGTCACAGTATAAGAAGCTACAACACATAGATGGGAGTCAGTGTACACCTTGCTAAAGTATTCATACCTGTTGAACTGTCTCACATTTTGTCATTATAGTGCAAGTGAGAATGGGCAGAAATGTTAGTCTCTACCTACTGAAGGCTGGTCGAGACAAACTCAAAAAGACTTGCAGCTGTAACTGCAGCAAAAGGTGAGTTTACAAAGTATTGACCCAGAGGACCTGAAAACAAATGCACACCACACTTTTCAGCTTCAAATTTCTAAAGCGTCTTTTTTTTTTTTTTTTTTAAAGAACCCAAAAGCATTTCCCTTTCACCTCTATCACATAAAATCCCAATAAAGTTGACCAAGGTTTATGGTTACAGCCTGAAAAAATGTGATAAAGTTCAAGGAGTAAAAATACTTTTGCAAGGCACTGTAACTTATGGCTTTAAATCACTTCCATTGAGGATCGTTGCTTTAACACCACTTTTATGCTTTATGGCTCACTGGTTTCTCTGCAAGGTCAACATTTGCCTTACAGAGAAAGTGTGTATGCAAAGGCCTATTAAAAAATAATCTCTCACAAATCCAGTGACAATGACCAGACAAATATGGATATTATGGCGAATATTTTTCGTTGAGAGAACTGTGGTGTCTTCACAATGATCCCTCAACAAGAATATCACCCTAAATGTAACTACTGGTTCTGTACAAAGTGAAACAAATCCCTCACAAAAACATCTCTGGTAGTCAGCAGTGCCTCATCTATTCTTTAGTCAAACATCATCCCTCCTTAGTCATATATGAACTTGTACTTTCAGTCAAAGTATCTTAAGATGTAATGTAAGGCTGAATGTGAGCCAGATTCCCCCCCAGTGCTCCTGGGTGATGATGCATCTGATGTTCTGTTAGTGCTGCCGTCTGCTTTATATAGACATGCACCTGAAATATCTACCACAACAATCAATACACCAATGGGAAGAGTAATTAGAGGCTTATAGCCCAGTGAAGGCCTGTATACATATATATACAGTACTATGTGCATGAGTGTTTTGTGAGCTTCTGAGATGAAAGACTGCCAGCATTTAGGAGTTAGTTTGGAGGTTTTGTTGCTCAATGAACGTGCATTTTTGTGGTATTAGTTGCACATGAGGTGTGTATGAGCTGTAGTTGTGGATTTGTTTATACAGGAGTGTGAGTGCGCGCGCGCGCGCGTGTGTGTGTGTGTCAGACGTAATCCAGGAAGACGTCGACTGAGTTCTGCAGTAAAGGCTGGGTAGGAGCTGTGGTGCTACACACAGAGCTAAGCCTCCGCGATGGCGCCCTCTGCTGCTCACTAGCGTTTGGAGTGTTGCTCAGAGTCAGGTACACCTGTGGGATTTCACAGATTTTGGTGACGGTGCAAAACTAATAACGATTTCAGCGAAAAAAACCACTTCTGAAATCAGTGTCGTTTCCTCGCCGCTTACGTTCTTGGTGTTTTCCGACAGCAGCAGCTCGGTTCTCTCCACCAGTTTTCTGAAGGAAGGTCTCTTCAGAGGGTCGTCGTTCCAGCAGCACAGCATCATGTCGTACCTGCAGAGGCGAGGCTGGGATTAGTTTGAGGGTGTAATGATGTACATTTAGCCTACATTTAAACACAGATGTGAATAAGCAAACAAAGGTATGCTTATTCTAATATTTTGTCCTGCTACAGACACTTTATATAATTTAATGGGCTTTTAACACAAAATAGTACGTAATTGTGAAGTGAAATGAAAATGACTCCAGTACATCAAAATGTTTTACAAATTAAATCTGCTACTTTGCTTATCTAGTGCAAATTATGGATTTTGTAAGGCTTTATGTCAAAAATGCCCCTTTTCTTTCCACTCATCAATAAAAGGCATATTTGCGGAGTCCATGGCTAATATCTATCCTGTCATCAGATTCTCCAACCTGAGCCGTGTACCTTTGACGCTCCTCCACAGACACCAGCCTCTTGGCTACCCCTTTGATATTAGACTGACTATTAGCTCCCAATGGGTGCAAAATGAATTTGATTATTGTCTAAAAGAACTGAATATTTAATTTGATCCTAAATTTCATTCATAAGGATCAGCAAAATGATCCTTATGTTTTGTATAATGCATGGTCCAAAACAATAATATTCAGTTTTCAATAGATGGAATAAACATTGGTAAATTATGATTAAACATGTCTTGTTAATCACAAGCTTTAATAAAACTTTATAGAAACTGTTTATGCAACACATGATAGACGGTGTTGCTCTAAATATTACACAGAACTCATATTATTGCACCAACTTTACGTCTATAACCAGCATGGATTAAGGCTCCATGGACAAGCCATGTATTCATTTCAAATAAAAACATTTCTTTAACTTATTTTGTCTTTGACACACTTGACATTTCTTATGGATTTGAGTGATTTGAACACGTGGGTAACTGAAACATAAAACATCTCTTTATGATTAAATCATAAGAATAATGAAATGTAAAAATGTAAAATGCTGTTAGACTAAGTAGAACCGTAAACATAATATTTGGAATAGACCAACAATAAACAGGAAATGCAGATGCCGAGTTGAAGCAGTGAGATGTTTCGTGTCCTGCTGTTGCCCAAATTACATTACGGCCATTAGCTTTATGTAACGACCTCCTTGCATCTGTTTGCGGCGCTGCAGTCGCCTCTTCCTCGTCTGTTTTCTTCTAGAAGGACTCGTGTCATGGAACATCTCTGCGTGCAGCTTGCCTTTACGAAAGCTGTTATGCTAAATTTCTCTAGGGGAGGAGCAGCGGGCTCACCAAGCTCTGAGCCGCTTGTCCTAAAAGCTTTGGGAGTTAGACTTTGATGTGCGTTATCTTTGTCTTGATCAAACCTACATTTGACTCTTGTTTATGCGGTCGAGCCCAAAACTATTCACACCCCAGAAGATTTAGGTGAGAAAGGATTTTTCTTTCAAATGAGGTGTGGCGAATTTTGGTGTAACCGCAGTTGATTTTATTGATTTTAGGTCTTTGCCTAAATCACAATTCTTTTATTAGCCAATCACTAAGAGTCCTTCAGTTTTCTGAACAGAATAACACAATTTAAGAGTCTAGCAACACTATTTAAGAACAAAATTAAGCCATTACAAACCTACCATTCCAGTCAGAAATGTGCATGCACTCTTTGCTTTGTTTTCTTCAGATACTTGGAAATACAATAAACAGCTTAAATGACTTAATAACCTGTACTAAGTGCACATTTCAATTTATTTCAAGTGGTTTTTCAAATTAACGCACTCAAAAACAGGGACACAAACCACATGTACATTTGCACACCAGTTGTATAGAAAAAATGAAGTAAGCATAAAGTAATACATCTCTGTAATTGCAGTGGCCTTAGCCCTATTTGAAATGTAATGATTATGCTTGGAGGCTCAATCTGACCAGAAAACTGACACATTTAAATAAAATCTCCCAATTCCGATAACAAAAGTCTTCAAACATCTAGTTAGAGTGACACTAAAAGGTCATTAAGTTGTTAAGGGAGATTAATAGTTTTGGATTTGAAAAAAAAAAAAAAAAAAATCTCAAACTTAAACTAGTTCACCAAATTCTTATTTTAGAAAAACCTTGGAAAATAATCGCCGACTGTTTGTCTCCCTGTGTGAATTCTCAGAAACTGATAAAACTCTTACATCTCGATAGGAGCAAACTCTGGCCGGCTCATCCTGCGGCCGTCTTGAATCATCTTGTAAAAGGCAGATCCCACCTGCATCCCTGGATACGGGCTATTTCCTGCAACACCAACACACACACACACACACACACACAGACACACATTCTCTCTGTGATGCCACAATAAAACAAATATATAGATTTGCTGAAGACGGCCGGGGTTTAGTCATAATAATTGATTGCATTAGTGACTCTGCTAAGTGATGTTGCCTAGGGAGCGTCATCTCCAGACTCTAATGAGGCTCCGGTCAGCTCTGACTGATGACAACAATGGCTCCAACGTTATGAAAAAGTCGCAGAACTTTGGAAATGTTACCCAGAGAGAAGATTTCCCAGAGCAGGATGCCGTAGGACCACACGTCGCTCTCGAAGGTGTAGACGCAGTCGAAAATGCTCTCGGGAGACATCCACTTGACAGGCAGGCGAGCCTGGAGAGAGGGAACATTACCTTAAGGGATGCACTTTAAATGATCTCCAGCTTTTTAATTATGCATGTAATTCATTTTATGCGACGAAGCAAGCCCATAACGTCCGGTGATGTTTAGTGATTGATGACTAAGCATAAACGCATTGCGGCGGTCACATCTAAAATGTTTCAGGGGAGCTTTCCAAGTGCAAAAAAAAAAAAAAAAGAGAGAAGCTTGGGTGGCAGGGTCTCAATGCGCAAACTGGAAACAAAATCGGGCCGAGAAGGGAAGAGTGATGGATGAAGGGAGGGAACAACCGAAAGGCGCTCACGTTTCCCCGGAGCACATAGCTGGAGTCGGTGGTGATGTCTCGGGCGAGGCCAAAGTCGCAGATCTTCGCCACCCTGCCATGAGTCAGCAGAACGTTTCTCGCCGCAAGATCCCTGTGGATGCACTGCACACGAAAACAACCAAGAAGTTACTATCTGCACCGGTGTAACCCGTTTCTGCATCGGTCACACAGGTGCAGATAAGTCCGAGCCTGTGAAGTTGTTTCAAAAATTAGAAAACAACAACAACAACAAATTTAAATAAATATTAGTAAAACATTTGGCATGGCCTAATGCTGCATAAAGTACAGTGTGATCATCAGGATAAATAGCCAAAAATAAAAAGCGTAAAGTCAGTCAACAGAGCACAGGGCAATCTACGCCTGTGTAACTCTAAGCAAGGAGGTGAACTCTTGAACTTAGTAGCTGTTTAAACATTTAGCAGCAACAAGCTCCGACAGATGACCAGCACATTCAGCATGTTTTTGTTGTAAGAGCATCAGGGACACCTTCCCTACATTTGAGAAAATATCTAGTTTGTAAACATTTTCCCAATAAAATGTAGCAGATTAAACTTTCCAAAGAGGAACTATTGTTGAATTAGGATGTTTTTTTTTTTTTTTTTTAACAATCTGATTAGTACGTCTCATTCTCTTGTAGAGTGAGATGAAGATGCTCATTGATTGGGGTTTTCATAGCAAAGCAAAACTACTCCTTTATTGATTATGGTCAAGATAATGCAGCCCGCGTGTGGTTATTGCTGTTTGAGATGTTACAGCAGAGTTGTTGGGCTAGACACAACAGCTGTCACTTTCTCAAAGTGGTTTCTTTCCAGTTTAGGATTTTCGTTGGAAAGTTGGACAGTTCTGTTGTCTTTTGTATTCATTTTGTCTATTTCTACATTTATGGAAATGTAGGAATATGTAGCTGTAGGCAAAGTGAAGGAATTTGTAGAGCCAGGTTAAAAGTATTGGCCATAAAGATGTGATTCTTTAAGGAGTGCTTTTACTTTGCTTTGTGCATTTTAAAACAGTCTGTGTTAACACTTTCTTGCACCTGTAGTTCTTTTTGAAATCCCACCGACTTACACCAGCTTACATTTGCAGCTTCAGATTTTTAAAGGCGATCTACAAGGTTTGTGGCAATCAAGCTACAATTCTTTGCCAAAGACGCATCGATGCCACTGGTTTTCCTCAAATTAGAACCAAAAATGAACTCCTTCTTTTAGTGGATGACTTACATACATAGGAATGTACCTTGATTTATACCCTGTCCAGCAGCAACGACTGTATTTTCACATACACAAAGTTGCTAACAGAAATCTTATATTAGCATCGTTATAGAGGGCAGGATGAAAAATAACTTAAAAAGTGGCTGAAGACAAATCAATGCTGCAGCATTACTAGCCACACAGTAAGTTAGAAAAGCAGCATTTTAAAACTCTCTTATTACAATTACCCTGCTGCAACTCTAAGGCAAATGTTTTTGGTGGTTCTACGTTATGATGCTTTAATATTGATGATGGGGGGGAAAAAAAAAGGTTAGCAATACATTTTGAGAAATATAACCTGATGAATGTATGTAGCAACTATACAGGAAACATACAAGCACTATAAGTTTTAATGTCATGGATTGCTTTTCTGAGTCTGTTAAAAATCCCCCTGGACACAGGGTTTTCCTGCATGGCTGGTAGTACTCTATGTAAACAATAAATAACATGAGAAGGTTGGTTTATTTATGTCCAATACAAGCCTGAGAATGAAAGCATCAGGGTTGTGTTTGTGAGTGTTAGTGCACCATCAGCACCAACAGCAAGCTTTTTGCGTGTATGGTGGCAATAAGCTTTAATATGATTTATGTACTGGCTGCCAGCACCTTTAAAATCTCTTCTGCAACTGCTCAATAAGTATGAACAGAGTGTGTTAAAGCCTTACATTCTTGGAGGTAATGTACTCCATTCCTTTGGCAACCTGGTAGGAAAAGCTGAGGAGGTCTTCAGCATCCAGAGAGAGCTCATCTATGCAATCTAAAACAAAGACTTCATTGTCAAGTTTCGTCAAACTTGCTGTCCATTTCAAAGTGGATAAAAATGTAGAAGCAGTACCTGACTGAGAGGATCTTTCTTTCTCAGAGGGACGCATGGGGATGTATCCTGTACCAGTTGCATCCCTGCAATACACACACACACATACACACACACACGCACGCATGCACGCACACTTGTACTTGTGTACTAAGCAGAACCACATTAATATTGTAATCAAAGCAAACAATTTGCACAGATAAATACCTTGTCGGCTCAGACTGCTTGGGGACGTTGCGATAGTAACCATCCCCAACCTGGGAGTTTAGGAACGACTCTCTTTTCCTTCGAAGGAAGTTGAGCAGGTCGCCATAGCAACAGTACTCTGTGATCACCAAAATTGGGCCTGGCGAGATGCAGGGATAAACAAAAAAAATAATAATAAAAAATAAAAACATTAAAGGAACAATAAAGATGAGACAAAAGCTGATGGTACTGCCTTTGTATTGCTGTTAGACATTTTAATGACTGCGTTTTGACGAGTGGTGGGACATGGGATGAGCTCATCGGGTTTTAGCAATAAATGTATCTCAAAAGCAAATATCTGTCAGCGCATAATAACTTGTAATAAGGATCTTTGCATGTCTTGAAGGCATCCTTCAAGTTTTTAATGCATCCATAATGATAACAACTCCCATCATCTTTGTTAGAAACCAATAAAAATGGTCCATCACAGTCAATACTGACTGGTGGGCAGGTAAATGACATTGATCAATGGTAAATTAGTGACAAGCAGAACTGCAGCATGTCCTTTTATTGGAGCTGGGTGCTATCTGATTTAAGACAGATATATTGAGCAATCAGCAGGTGAGCAGACAACCACATAAAGTTTGTTTTGAATCATTAAAGGCAATCTTCCAAACGACGATGACTACCATTAGGGACCAAATATCTTCATTTTTCCAGTGCCAAATCTGATAATCCTAATTGAAATAGAAATAAATATCTCACGAGCCATAAAACTTTTATTTTCTGAGTTGGATGAATGTGTTTGTTTCCTTGACGTAGCTTCCTGTTAATTTCAGTATTCAGTGTTTTATATCATTTTAACTAATCCTTGCACTTTTCTTGTGGTGTTTTTTTTTAAATTCTCCTGTTTCGTGCTTGCTGTGTTCTTCAGCCTCCTCATTTTACTGTTGATTCACATTCATTAGACTTACCTAGTCCTGGTTCCAGTATTCACTCATCCCTTTATTTATGCTAGCCTGCTTTCAGCCTCTGTCACATTCGCTTGTTACCCTATTCCTGTCCATGAATGTAGTATTTTTCTATTTGGTATCTTTAAATGTGCCATCTTGGATTTTGGAGGTCCAGTATTAGTTCTTCTCTTACACCTGCATCATATTAATGGCTCATTAACTGCAGAGCTGAGTGACTGCTGGGGAGGAAATTCAGCTATTTGATTTAGTTGTGTTTGAGGTTCAAATTGCCCAAAGAGAATTAACATAAATAGAGCTGTTTGAGCATAGTTAGTCCAAATAAAAAATAAAATAAAAAATGAAGTAAGTTTGAGTGGAAATCTGCCACATGCTTCACAGATTATAGTCGTCTCTCACCTCCAACAGTGCAGGCTCCCAGCAGGTTCACGATGTTCACATGGTTTCCAAGATAACTAAGAACCTTCAGCTCAGACATCAGCGCTTCCTTTTCCGTGGAATGAGCGTTAGCTATGAAAACATAAGTAAATGTATTTCTGTATGATGTTACTCAAGCCACAAAGACACACAAGCGGGAGCAAAACCAAGAAACTTACGTTTCAACATCTTAACGGCAACAGTTGTGACAGTATCTGCAGAGCAAAGTCCATACGCGGTGGCCCTGACCACCTTTCCAAAAGCCCCAGAGCCCAGAGTTTTACCTCGAAGAACAAGACAGTGGCAGCATTTTAATTTCACGATTTTTAAACTAAGATTCAGCCAGTCGTCTGGTCTTACTATATTCCTCGCAGTAGATTTTTTTTATTTTTATTTAGTATAAATCCAGATTAGTTGTCCTAAGAAATACAACTAACTATCCAAGTTCTACTAAACAGAACTGCTCCGATCAGCCAGCAACAATAAGAGCATCTTGGTGCACATCCGATGCCCCCAACAGGAGTTGCCGTCAAATATGTAGGGCTGCCTAATCAGGACTTTCGTTCATTTAATTGCTTTTAACCTCTGAACAAAACCTCACTTTGTTCAGAAAATCCTGAATTATTCCTTTAAACGATGGCACAGTCATACAAAAATAAAGGATGCTGCCGTACCAAAGCGAAGCTTCTGTCGAGGAAACTCCCACTTCAGGTCATATGGCAGCTGGAGGGGGTCGATGTAGATGTAGTTGTTTCCATTAATGCTCTCAATGACCTTCCACTGAATCTGGAACTTTGGTTTCTGTGGAAGTTTGGAGAAAAAAAGAGACTTTCACAGAGAAAGAACTGGCACCGCCTACTCATCGTTATTGGATTTATTTCCCAGCATTCCTATTAAGTAATTTTGTGGCTATCACTCATACGCTTGCGCCACTTCCATCATTCTTTTCTCAAAATCCCGACTGATAAAAGCTCTTTATTTGACAGCTCGTGTCTAGACTTCACCCTCAGGATCCTGCTGCAGATGCACACGCTGGTATTCAAAGAGCCTGACTCATCTGAGCGCCGTCAAAGCATCGTGCTCAGGGAGGTGAATTAATGGCACGAGGCGTCATCGCCGTGTCATGAAATCCTTTTAACTGCACAGTGCGTGCACTCCAAAAGGCTGATTGGCTCTGTTCAAATTCATTAGCACACATTCATGCTGATAAAAAAATATCGCGCTTTTCCCTCTTCTGTGCAGAACTTCGTCACCAAATGCAGAAAGACCGATGCCTGTAACTTTAACACGCTCTGCGCAGCACGGAGGCAGACCTTATTAGTAAATGAGAACAGGCTCTTTGCCAGCAGCTTTTGAAGCCGTTTACTTTTCAATGATGGAGACTGTATATCAGTTCTGCTCAATGGAGTTAATTGAACAAGGGTGTCTATAAACTGATTTGTAGGTTTGTACAGGATTAATAGCACAGATGGGAAATTTATGACTCATATCGTGGGGTTACAGTTGCAATTGTATTATGGTGGGGACAGTCAAGGTGACAAGAAATCACACCCTTCTTCAATTCTAAGAGTTTACGTATTAAGCTTTAATAAGATTAATCCTTTTCTTACCAAGACTTAAAATTAGACAAATGTACTAAATCAGATGAGCAAAAGAACCAGTGACCTTTTAATCCTTTTAATCTGTGACCTTGACAGTCTTGATGATCTGGACTGGTCTCTAATCCGTTATGGGACCAACACAAAGACACTTTAGACAAACAACCATTCATGCACAAACTCGTGTCTAACAACGCTTCACAAACTTCCGTTCACTTTTAGCCTCAGATTTTACACTAGACAACCTATTTATGCAGAGGAGACCGGTGTCAAATAATGGCTGCAACGTGCCAGGGTCACGTGGCTTGAAAATTGACCCTAGCTATAACCCTTCTACTGGAGAGATGGTGTAAGGTTCTCCTGCTTTTCACAATTCCTTAGAAAACTGCAATTTCTGAAGTGAGTGTATGCAGGATCAGGAAACTTTTCGTTTAGAGACTTAGGTCTGTCAAGTGATTAAAACCGAATGCAACAGGCAGAACAGGACCACTCCTCAACTTGCCGATACTGTTGTATTTACCATTTTTCATGTTTTCAGTTTGTTCATAGTTCATAGTGTTGCTTCAGTGGTGACCAGCTGCATGAGTGATGCTGAGCTATGTTGTTTAGTCAACAGCAGTAAAATCATTTCTGGGTTCTTCCTATGCTGCAGTGTGACGAGCAGCACAGAGTATGAGGAGAGATCGACGGGCAAAGAAAAAAATATTGGTCCCATAAAGAAACCACTGGAATTTAAAAGGGAATGACATTCAAACAAACTGTGACAAAAAAAGAAGTCCAAAGACTGCAATTGCAAGACTGTATGTTAATTGCACATTTTTAAAAAAATACTCAAGACCAGAAAACTCCCCAAATTTCTACGTGTTCATGTTCAGTTTGATCAAAGCAGCAAAGGACAAACTTTGCAGTGTGCTGTTTTTTTTTTAAACATTGCATATATAATAGTTTGGCTTTATTTCTGCACAACGTTGACATGTTGTTTTATATGAGATATGTTTTTGCTCATGTAGATTGCATTTGCCTAACTTTCAGACCTGAAGAGAAAAAGTGAAACCCTCAAATTGGCAAAGGGCGCACTTACCAGTTCAGCACACTTATTTTTGCTCTCACCTGCATATACTTATAGACAAGCACCACTAGGATGACGCTGAGGAAGACACCAGTAGCCAACATGCCAGTTAGGAGAGGCGTGAAGAGTTTATGGGGGACAATGCGTTCTGTGAAATTAACACACCCACACAAAGCAAAATTAGAAATCCCAAGGATAAACAAAATGGCAGTTGAAATCATTTACAGTATCAGTGAATTTTTATCAGCTGCTCCTTTACCCTCACACACACACACACACACACACGCTCATCTTCCTCATCCTCCTCAGTAACGGCAGACAGCTGCAGCAGTGGTGTTTGTGTGAGAGGGATTAGTAAATCTACAACACGTAATCCCAGCCTGCAGAGTCAGCATACAGTAATCTTATTCAATCCGTACCCAGTAACCACACACCTGGCCTCTGCAAACACAGCGTCAGTGGGTTGATGTGCTTGTGATGTAAACAATGTTTTTGCAGCATAGCCCAGGATATAACACACCCCCACCCCCCACACACACATCTGACCTCTGCCCCCTTCATGCGGCGCCGTCTCTACCGTCTCCCCCCCTGTACGGCTTCAGACGGTGTGAGGGGTGTGAAATGTGTTACCTCTGATGGTGAACAGAATGTAGGCTTCCTCTCCCTGCGTGGACGCCACACATTCCAGAGTGTGGTACTGAGCGTGCTCGTTGCTGACGTTCAGGCGGCTCTCCACCTCACTCCTGCCGAACGCTGACTCCGACAGGACAGTGACCTCTGGGCTCTCCCATTGGGTGGCATTGGGCAGGTTGGAGCACCTGATGGGAAGTTGAAGTATTTAACTTTTTTTACTCTGTCTTCATCAACATGCGATCTACACCAGCAGGTTTTTCGAAACTCAAAGATGACATGAATAATAAGGTTCGACATGTGAAATCTTTTCCCGCACTGATTTCTGTTCTGCTAAAACAACAGGACTCTTTAAAAAAATAAAAAATAATAAAAAATAGTGACATATTTGTAGAAAGACAAACACTGAAGGTAACTCTTGTATTTGAGTCCAGTCGTACAGTGCAGAATTTACAAAAAGATACACAGAAGCTTGTGGTTGAAACAAGCAAAGACATTCATAATGTTTCTGTTCGCTTCCATCATCAATCCCAACGTCTTTCTCTTTGTAAAAATACTACAGTAATGTCCTACAAACCCAACATGATAACTGTATCATTAACTCAAGAAAACCAGCAGTTGTTTTTCCTAGTGACAGCAGGAAATTTCTGAATATATTTAGCCTAACTTGATATTTAACTTCACATTTCTAAAAATAAATCACTTTTTTGGCATTGTGGTGTTTGTGTGTAGGCATGTGTGCCTGGTTTGGCTACTTGTGTGTGTTCTGTTGGCCCAAAAAGGTGTTAATCATCCCGTCCAGCTTCCTTGAGCATTTTCTTCTTTTAGATGAATGGTTATAGAAGTGAATAGTGAGCTATTTTTTGATTTGATCACAAGTGATCTGTTTAAAGTCACTAAGAGAGCAGTAAGGGCAAAAACATATTTAAAACATCTTTAGGTGATTATTTGTCCATTAACTCACTGCCTTACCCAGTGGATTACCATAATAACTGTGGTAATTCACTACTTTAGATGGACAATTATTACTGCTAACCTTTATTTTGTCTATCATAATTAGGTCAACAACTCACTAATTGCGAATCTGCAATATTACCACATAAAAAAAGATGGAGAGACAGACGGCTATGAACCAACAAAGCAAAATGTGACAAAGACTTGCGTCGGCTTGTCTTTCTTATTGTCATATCAGCTTAAATAATCCAGTAAGGCAAAACAAAAAGAGATTACGGCACGATCACAGAAATCCAGTCTACATTTTGGCATACCTTGTGCGGGGCAGCTCACAGAAGTACCAGCTAATTTTCGGTACCGGATAACCGGCGGCAATGCAGCGGACCTGACCATCAACTGGCCCGTCCTGCGCAATGATAACAGGTTTACCTTGCAGTAGGAAAAGATAAACGACAGATAAGAGAAATGTTTATAAAACAAGAAAAATTAACCCACAACTTGAGAGGATGAGTCATTTGTAATACTGTACACAGGGAAATCTCAACTGAACTAAACACAGACATAGCAACCTGTTATGAAGTGATTTTTTTTCGTTATGAAAACTTAGGTCTCACCTCAAAGGAAATTATCCAACCAAGAGTTTCACAGTAAATACCAAAGTTTTCCAAACCCCACAAAAGTTTGAAAATAGTAATATCTGTTTTGTTTTGTTTTCCCCCCCAAAAAGACTATCACCATTACTACAACTGAAGAAATGTAAATGTATAGAGAGGACACTTTCATTAAGTTGAAATTCTAACTATATTCTCACTCACCAATCTTTTCTTATAATCTATTAAAGCTGCTATTTAGCTGCATAACTGATGCCTCATATCACAATAAATCTGTCATGCACTCCCTGAGCCATCTCTGTTACCCAACATATTTAACTGGCTTTTTAACAGAGATGGGTAGAGCACCCAAAAATTGTACTCAAGACAAGTATTACTTCACCATATTTTTACTCAAGTAAAAGTAAAAAGTAACTGTACAAGAAATGACTCAAGTACGTGTAAAAAAGTATCAGATCATCTGATTTAATATTTAAAAATGACGTCATCATATAGATACAGATGTAAAGGTATGACCAAATTCTGCTGTTTAAAAAAAAAAAAAAATGATTTGATTGCAAAATAACAGATTCAGGCAGCACTTTTCCAAATCATAAAACAAAAAATCTATGAAACCACTTACAGTCGGGAATCCAAATATACTATAATGCTAGAGCAGGGTGAAGTACATCCAGTGCCAAAAAGCACAGCAGAGTCAGCAGACAGAAAATGAAAATAGAAACAACATCCTACTTTACCTTGAGGTGTAGGTGTGCCTGTATCTTGTGTATATTTTGTTTTTTCGTCATTCAATGAAGATACTCACAGTGGGTACAAATTCTTCCATAAATAAAAGTAGCAGTATAAAAGTACAGTGTAGTAAAACTGCTCCTAAACGTAAATTTTTTCCCAGAGCTACTCAAGAAAATGCTCCCGAGTAAATGCAATTAGTTATTACCCATCTTTGCTCTTAAATAAATAATAATAAATAAGAAATTTAGTGTCACAACTAGCAGTCGGTGTGCAATTAGCCTTTATGTTCCGGCTCAAAGCTAAATGAGTAGCCACCATCACTCTTATTTGCTTTACTGACTTCTCAGAGTTGATCGAGATAAGGAAACTTTGCTCTTGTTGACACCACATGTGATGAATGTGTTTTACTCACTGTTGACGTATACGTGAAATGAGCGCTCAACGGACGCGTCTCCATTACTGACCGAGAACGTGTAGACCCCGCCCTCAGAGCTGAGAACCCTCACCAGTCTCAGCTGACTGGTGAATCTGATGGGAACAGAAACAGACTTCAATATCTGTCCTCAGACAGACAAACCCCACAGTGTTGTTGCACTCCGAATACCGTGCACCTGTATTTTCTGTGTTTGACGGGGCGGACAGTGATGACGTGCTCTGTGGTGTTGAGGAGGTGCTCCTTGTTGTAGGACCAGAAGATGGAGCGCGGTGCGGGATAGGCGTCAAATTCCACCCTGAGGGTCAGGCTCTCCCCTTCTTTGACCTCTTGGATTGGACTATGATTTCCTAAAGGTGTAATGAACCCCTGATCTGAAGAACAAAGACACATAGTTTTGTTGGCACAGTTGGTATAGAAACTTTGCAGCACGTTTGAGTCATCTTTCTGTTGGTTGAGTCATCTATTGAATAAACAATCACAGTGTACTGCAGTAATGTAATTTGAGTGGTGATGGATGCTCCCCTGGAGTACTGGCTGCAAGTTTGCATAATAAGAAAATAAAATACGTCATTTTGGGGTGAATAATATACTATTTCATCTGGGGCTTTTCTTCCCCTCAGATTCCAGTTTTGTTTGACATGATTGGTTTCATAAACTGAATGATTCAGACCCAACAAACCAACTTTAAGACTTACCACGTACATCCAGCTGCATTGCAGCATCACTGTGACCTTTCTCGTTGTGGGCGTGGCAGCGGTAAATTCCAGAATCTAATTGGACGACGGTTGCTATGGAGAGTTTGGTTGAACGTAAATAGCCCCGGGAGCTGGGCAGGATGTGTGAGATCTGGGACTTCACAGGATTCTGTAAATCATTAGCATCAAACATAACCACGTCATTGTATTTTACATGCAACTTAGCATCGTGAGTAATAGTTATTTAAATTATAAACGTTTTAACGCCACTTAAATGAACCAATCAGAAGTTTGTTTTTAGTTCACTTTCAGCCATTTTGTAGTTAATTGCAAAACTCAATTTTTTGAAGTTAATATATTATTAATTTGGGAACTGTTACAAATAACATTATCTATAGATAATGTTATTTGTAACAGTTACCAAATTAAAGCCTCTATAAAAACCCACCAGAGGTTTGTCAATTTAATTTGGTTGAGTTAAAAAGGTACATAAAATCTAGGCAAAGCAATTTACAAGAAAAAAAAATATTTCAAAGCTTGGTTCAAATCACAGCAGTGAACTTAATACTTCTCTGCATCTGAGACTTAAACCTCTGTCTTGTGTTAGCCCCTACAATTCACAGGTATTGCACATATCCCACTGAGTTTGTGGAGAGTATAAAGCAAGTATTTCGTTTTTGATGTATCTTTTAACTGTTTCCATGGGGCAGACCTCTAAATGTCTGTGCATGTACACATTAGTAATAAGTGGGGAAAAAAAACAACTAAGTGTTGAGTTTTAAACAGCCAGGAAAAAGACACCCTTCTCAAATAACTTTGTATAAATACCCAGCATTAATCTTACCGCTGCTGAAGGGACGTCCCACGTAAGACTGAATTCTGAGTTGATGTTGGTGGAGTTGCAGGTAAGCTCAAATGCCTCGCCCGTCTTCAGGATGACCGTGTCTTTGTGGGACAGGATGACCTCTGGCCGCAGCTCTGGCACTGGGACACAAAGGCAGCAATGTCATAGTTGTATATGAGGTGAGGTCAAGCAAACAAGCGCAGTGCGAACGCACTTTTCCAGATGTTCTCTTTTATAATTCCAATTACGTGATAACTGAGGCTTTTTGAAAAGGTTTCAGTGTTTTAATATCTGCATCAAAGAGAATTAGCAGTACAACTACCATTAATATTTGCATATTTCATCACCACGCTCACTCTTCGTGAAAAGCATGACGAATGAGTATCACACACCCAAGATAAACGAACCTCAGAGGGTGTGTGACCAGTGGTTTGTGCTCACATGACAGCACACAAAAAGCTCAGTGTGTGTGTGTGTGTGTGAGTATGCAAACGCTTGTCCATAAATGGCATGATTCACTTCTGCAATCAACTGCCGTCGGAGCTCACATCGCTGCGTAGTTTTTCTGCTTGTTCTGCACTAATTATGTTTAACCCAAACAATCTTCACACACAGCTCTGTTCAAATCCCTGCGCTCCTCCTTCCCACACGCATCATCCACCCGTCCCTCTCCGTCCCCAACCCTCCTCCCTGTCTCCATGTAGACACGGTCCTCAGAGAGGAGAGCGAGTGTGTGGTGCGGAACTGAGGATGAGAGGACAATCAGTTTCAGCTGTAATCTTTTGACTGATTAGCAAAGCCTTAAGGCTTTTAAGGTTGATTTAAGTGAAGCTTGAGTCTATATGAATTGTAGTCTCAACCTAGGCATGTTTTAATGCATTACCATTAGAATCACTTCAAAATCCAGCATCTGACTTCATAATTACTTAAGTGACTTAAATTATAGGTTTTTACATCCATGTATTACCATTAATCTTATATGTATGTGTTTGTATTTTGAAGAATTTAATGTAGAGAGAAGCTCACACAGAAGAACTTTACAGCATTTAACGTTTTGATCCTAAACATCTGATCAACAGCAAGGTACGCCCAGATCCAGATACTCCACAGACATAATACATTAGGGTTATTTAAGTCCAATTAATACCAGCAGATTGCCACCTGGAGTTATTTTGTTTGGCATGTTTCAGGTGCAGCAGTGCAATAGTTAACCTCATGGACCTGGAAGAATACAAAATGTCTTGTTATTCTACTAGTTATTACTTTTGTGATTTAACAAATAATGCAAGCCAGTGAAACTGGCCATAGTTTGAATATATTTCTGTGAAAATAATTATAAAAATATGTAGCTAATGTTTGGCAAAATACTGATTTATTAAAGATTAACGCCTTTTCAATAGACTACCAAAGATACTTTTTAAGAAATTAAAAGTTTTTTTCGTCATTTCTTAAAGTGCCAAATGTATCTCCAATTATAGAATCACCCATATATTCTCAAATTTGTGATACTATTACTACTATATTATTTACAAAATATGTTTTTTGTTGTTAAATGCAATAAATATTTTTTTTGTTATCTATGTTATATTCTTGATTAGGATGTTTTAGAAATAGTTTAGTCTTCTTTTTTAAATAATTTGTTCATAACCCCTTGTCTGGTTTAGGCTCTAACATGCTTGATGGTAAACTATCTCAGTTTACCTCTGTAAAATGTGCCGATGCTGAATTACACAGATAGAACTGCTGTGTCTAGTTTTTAAAGGTATTTCAGTTTTTTTTTAAAATTTGCAAAACCAAAAGGAAATGTTATGGTATAGATAACATCTTTGGTTGAACGATCAACAATTCGTCCTCTCTGTGTGAGGGGATGTGCATATCCGGCACATTTGGAAGTTAAAATTGGTGAACTGCATCACTAATTTCCTGGTTTTCCGGGTTTCCTGGATTTAAAAATATTAAGACTTCCCTCCAGAGTCTCTGATTGAGAATCTGTAGAAAGATTTTCTCAGACATCTGAGCCAAGACAGTTTGTCAGTAAAAATTATATTTGAAAAAGCAAATAAAACGTTTGCTTTTTCGTTTTGACAAACGCCCTTCCTCTGCTGCTCTCCACGCTACAAAACCTGCATAAATGTCATCAGGAGCATCATGTGGTGTGGAAAGACAGTCTTCCAGGAAGGTTCGCATTAATGGTGATCTTGACGATATTCCATTTGCAAAAAGGAAAAGCTCGGACTTTGAAAAGAAGAAAATGCTCCAATAAAATCTAGTCGATTGTGTCTCTTAGTGAGTGGAAAAGCATTTGAAATACACGGTAAATCTTGCTTTCCCCAAAAATAGCTTCCTTACCAACATGACATACGCAGAGCACTCAGTCTCTTTCTGTTTCTCCCTCTCTCCTTTCTAACTTCATTAACACCCATGAGACAAATCTAGTGAAGCTATGCCAGCTGGAATGCTAATGCGGAGCCCTTTAGGCAACATGAACCACATGTTACTCTTCTCTTTTGCTTCATGTTTCCTACTCACCAGGTCGAACATCAACGCTATATGAGACAGACGTGACTCTGTTTCCGCCGAGTTGTCCCACACATCTGTAGCAGCCCTTAACTTCCTCCCTAGCATTGCGGATGATGATGCCTCGCTGCAGATTCCCACTGTAAACCATTCCTGAAGGCAAAGGTCGTCCGTCGCAGGTCTCCAAAGACAGGTTGGCGACGTCTGGGTCGGTCACGAGACACGGGATGATGCAGTCCTCACCAGCCCGAACCAGAATACTGCTCATCATGGTCTGCTGGAAAGCACTGTGAGGGTCTGGGGACATCAATCAGATTGAAAATCCCTCTGTAAAAAGAGGCGGCTGAGTGATCAAGAAAATCCGTTAATATCTCGAGTGGCCCACCTTTAACGTAAACGAAGATTGAGCTGTTCTCCTGGGTGTTATTGTTGACACACACATACCAACCCATCTGCTGGGCCTGGACCCCCGACAAGCTGAGGGAAGCTACCTTGCCCTCCTCCACCTCCCCCTCAAGCTTGCGGTTCTTCTCCCTTTGCCACCTGAGAAGGAACGGGGCTCCGGACGCTGTGGCGTTGTCATGGCAACGCAGCTGCAGCTTCCCCTTCTTGGGAACCACTATGTGAGGCTCGCTGGGGAAGATGACAGGTTTGCTCCACGCTAAAACAGAGAGCAGAGAATACAGGTGATGAAGCAACTTAGGGACAAATCAGGAGGATCTTCTTAATAGATTGTAATTCAGATTATTTAGTTGATTACAAAGTGGATCGCAAAGGTATTTAACTATGTCACATTTTGTCATCGATGCAAAGTAGCACTTAATGATAAACTGGAACTTTCGCAAATAAAATCTGAAAAGTGTGCCATCAGTTTGGACTAGCATCTCATTCATTGTTCATTCTGAAGAGCAGTAATGTCACTGTATGATGCTGCCACCATCGTGCGTCTCCATGGCGATGACGTGTTCTCATTTTTGACTCATCTTAGTTTACCTGCACATGTAGCATTTCACATGGAGGTTTATAAGTTTGGTTTTGGTTCTCATCCGACTAGAGAAGTTTATTTATTAAGTGCTTTTCACAGACAACGTACAACAAAAATCAGCATTAATTATACAAAGAATAAAAACAATCGTGACATAAAAGCCTGGGTGGAAAAAAAGAGCTTTGAGGTCATTTACACAATGGTGGACTCTTTTCAGTAAGTAAATGACTTCTAGAGACAATTGATTGTAACAGATTTTATTTAGTGTTACGTATTTATTTAGCACCATCCACCACCTCCTCCACCGTGTGTCATTTAATGCTAGATTACGACGTCAAACCTCAGCAAAATTCAACAGACTAAGTTTTGATGTACTAATAAGACTTGAGAAGCTATAACAGAATCAATGTTGGTATTTCTCCTTGGACGACACATCACAATTTACTGCTGCTTTTCTTCCATTCGACAAACTAAATGATTCATGGACTGACCAGAGTGGAGCAAACACCAAACCCAATGAAAGGGGCTATAATGTGATAGTTAAATAGGATGTAATCCTTGGCACAGTGGACAGGCTGCTTTTTAACCACCACAGCTCAAATAAACAATCAATAATTATGAGCAATCCAACCATTGAGTAATCACACATTAAGCCCCAGTGATCCATCTCTCAAAGACACAAGCCTAAACCAACAATTTTAGTTTCAGTCAAGCCCCCATCAGCCAGAGATTTTCACATGATAAGCAGCATTTCAAGAGCAAGATTTTCATGTGACTGTGATGCCTCGGGGCTGGAGTGGAGCTCTGACGGAGCATCTGGATGCTCTCCCTCCAAAACATCAATAGAGTATCTGTGTTTACACTGGCAGTGGGCGCATGTCCCCCGGCTGATCGGCTTGTTTGGGAAAAATATGCCATTTCGGCTAAAGGTTTCGTGTTAAAACCTGAGGCTGTTCTGCTAGTCAACAAGTGTTTTTTTTTTTGTTTGTTTTTTTATGGCAAAACAAAAAGATGGGATAATGTTATTCCACATAGGGTGTTGGTCAATTTGCCTCTTCACCATTTCATAATCACATTTCACCATCATTTTTCATTAAGATTAAAATTTCAACTATGATTCTTTTTTTTTCTTTTTTTGTAATTTTTTTTTTATCCTGAAACTTTGTATTTGACTCTATTCATAATTACATTACACTGTTTGGGTACGTTTATTCTAATGAAATGTAATTAGGACGCTAACAAATCAACTCAAAGTGCTTTTTAGCTTGCAGATAGTGCTGATTAGAGCCGCTCCTCATGGTGTCGACTAGAAAAACATTTGAAATTATCAGTAGAATGGCACCATTTCAAATACGAAACAAATAAAGCTGGATGGGTACCAAACAGCAACAGGGCGAATATATTTGCACCAAGGGTCCACGTCAATGATTACATGACTACACAAAAAGCATTGGAAGAAACGAATAAAAATGCAGAAGTACGAGACGACCAGCATTCAAACAGACATAACTGGCTCCATTTCGTGCCTGGAAAAAATATATGACCCCCGCTCCCACTTTGTGACGCGCTCTTATTGATTAATATCTGTGATTGTGTCATATAAAAACATTTCTTAATAAATTATATAATTTAGTTTATAACTGCCAAACTGCAAACGTACGAAACAACCGCAGGCGAAAAGGCATCCAAAGAAGCAATCAGGTTTTTGCCACTATGTGAAGATGCAAGAAAGCTTTCTGAAATATGTACAGCTTATTACTTGTAAGATATTTGTATATCTTTGTATACATCTGTATATCTTACAAGTAAGATTATGTAAGTGCTACAAGCATTTATGTTCGATACTCAAATGCTTAAATACAACAAAATTCAATAAGTTGCTAGTCGTTAAATAAGCCGGTACTAAATGGTTTGTCTACAGGTGTAAACAAGCGAAGGGATGAATTAACCCGGAGCTGAGTTGTCGATTACGTGGTGCGTTCGTGTGCGCCCTTTTTGTTTGTTCTGCTTGTACAACCTAATCCGTGCCATTTAGGAAGGGACAGTCTAAATAATTAATGTATTTTTTTTCCCCCTTTCTTTTTTCAAGCAAGACACCCACGGACACACACCTGTTGCCGTTTAGGGAAGGCATTTACGGTAAAGCGTATTTGCATAAAGTGTCTCTACTAGTGAAGAGCAGGTTGAGGGAAAACACCGGGAACAAGCTCTCCTTGAACAATGTGCTCCTGCCCATGTAAACTCTCTTATAGAGGAAAAACGAACAGGAGGCTGTTCTAAAATATGCACAACGCCGTTACAGTTTAATCATGGACAGCGCAATCTCAAAAATAGAAACAGTGTTAGAAAGCAGAACACAGACTTCGTTTTGGGAGCGAGGAGGTTTGGGGAAATGTACAAAATTGATAAATTGGACATTAAGTTAGCATATATTCTATACATGTGAAGAGACAATCAACATGGATATTACTGAATATATTGTATATTTAAACAACATTAAAAGTGTTTTTCTCACCTGTAATAGGCAGAAAGATGAAATATGAGGTACAAATAACCCAAGGGCACCTCATTATTAGGCAGATTTTGCGTCTTTTTAAATTCTACTCCATGCGTTTCAAGGGCACAAATAACCATCCCGCGGTGGCACAGCAGACTCCGTCCACAGGTACAACGACGCAGAACAAGTCCATCCAGAGAAATAAGCGCACAGACTCGGTGATGTCGTCCTGCAGACTCCGGGTCTCTGTTGATGGAGCTCAAGCTGAGGCGTTTAAAGGCACAGTCTCCTCTGCTCCCTGCGCTGGATGGCTGCCACGCCTCCTTACACTCTAAAACTGGCTGGGTTCAAAATCAACCAGTGTTCTGGTAAGTGGATCATGTGTAGACTCATCCAGGCCTGGGTTGATTTAAAACAACAGTTGGTTGTAACTTTGATCAGGCATGTTGAGTTTTGATTTTCTCATTTACAAAAACAAAATGTATCCAAATGAGAAATGTTAAACATTAATGTCATTGAAGTATAGTAGAAAATAAAAACCAATAAATTGTATTTCAGTCATGTAGTTGGTTAACGTGAATTATTCATAACTTTAATCTTTGCAGAGTTTCAGATGGATTTTGGGTGGACTCCTTGGTAAAAACCAAAGAGAATCAAACACATGAACAGGTGAAACGTGCAAACACCCTGGCTCTCACAATTTGACAAAAGCCCCCATAAACTCACACCAAGATTGCTTTATGTCTACCTAACGGCATATTACCAGCAGCAACTCTGTCTAATATGAAAGTCCTGAATAAGCCATCTAGAAAACCATGGACCAGAAGTGATGACACTTCATCTAGCTGCTCCTCTAACCCATCAAATTTGGTCACAGTTTTGGTTTCAAAATACCCAACAACGTAAACCCTCATTGGGGTTAAAGAAGTAACCCAGCAGTTTTTTAGAGTGCATCTGTCCTGCACTGGCTGGACAGCAGCCAAGACTGTGAGTCGGTCATTTACCGGAAAAAAACAGCTTCTATCCAAGTCAGCCCTTCTAACTTACACTGTCACTGCAGAGACACGTACTTAAGAACATTTCCTGTAAATAGAACTGCAGGGTTACATTCAGCGAGAACTGTTCCCTTAAACTAGCTGGCTGTCAAATGTTCATCCCTATTGTAGTAGCTGTGTTGTTCTCTAGCAGCATCCCCTCACACTCCATGGGCCAGTGTTCGCTGCATGTTGACACTTCTCGCTTGTTGGCAGTGGAGTCTCTCTGCAGCTCAGTGAGAGATGGCTCACAAATTCCCCTAATCAGCAATATACTGATCCAATTTCCAATTCATTTAACCAGTTCTTTTAATGTAAAGACGTGCAACAATTTGTAGATCGGACATGTCTGAAAAAATTGTCCAAAGTTTTGGATAGTTTTGGATTTGGGGCCCCACTTTCAGTTAAGTTTGTCACCAACCAGCTGCCACAGCAACAATATTTATTTTTAAATGATCTGAGCTTGTGGTGCGAATAACATCACTAAATGCACATGAATGATTTTACTTAATCACAGAATGTGTTTTAGCTTCAATATATTTTTGTTCCCCTTCAGAAAGGCCAGAGCAAGTTCTGCTACAAACTTCTCTCTGATGACATCTGATTTCTCATAAACACAAGGAACTTCTGCAGGCCTAATCTAACATTAATGAAGATAAAATACACTAGATCTGTTGTTATTTAATAACCAGTGATACATTTATTTTAGATCAATGATTTTATCGCAGGTTGTTCCTCAAAGAGCTACGGAAGCTTAAAGAGCACTTCAGGAGTCCGTCACAAAATGACTAAAACAAATCCTAAAGGCAATGTGCATTTCTAATTCTCTTTCTTCTAATGGGTTAACAAGCACAGGTTATTGCATAATTTACTTACTCGACTCCGACTGGCTCTGCCTGTCAGAGTGTGTGGTTAGCTTTGCCTCTCGCTTGTTTTTTTGTACTTTGGTTCATGTTTGTCCTGTCTCTTTGGATACAATTATGAGACGGCACTAAAATAGTTGTGTTTGTTTCTCCCACCCTACAGCCTTATCACAGCACATGATGACTGAGTAGTAGGGCTAAAAAATAAACTAGCAGAGAACATTGCTTTCAAAAACATTTTTTTATTATTATTTTGTGTTCTGTGTAATTGTTTTCCTTGGAGATAGTTGACACAAAAATCACCCGGAGAGCCAGAATGCGTAGCCAACAGGCTACCAGTGGTCTTTGAACCACAGCTTGACATTCATTTTTCAGCTTTGTACTTATGTATGCGATGCCTAAATATTTTTTTTACTATTAAATTATGTTCCATCTGTTTTTACACATGTAAATATATCAAAATTCAACCTGTATAAAGGGGAGTCCATTCTCCTGATTTGTACTTGCTATATAGTCTATTAAATGTGTACTGATGATGTCATGCTCTTCCTTAAAAATGCAAACTAATCTCTTTCAGTAATGATACTGATTAATATATTTTTTAACAATTTCAGACAATTCTATGAATCAGACTAAGTCAAAAGTACTCTCCATCTGTAATCTTCATTTCTGTCAAACCATCCCTGATTGGAAAAACATCAATATTTCCAACATGCTGAAGAAGCTGACACAACTGAACTGAATCCCATAATCAAAATAGTAGAAGGCAAATGCTCTCTCTCAATAGTGTACTTGCAAATAAAATGATGGTACTGGCTAAAATAAACTATATCTTGTTTATGATCCCAGTTAAGGCGGCATAGTCTTGGTTCAAAACATTAAAGGATATAAGCTCCATAAGGATTCTGTATCTCAGATATTCCATTTATCAGCCTTTTAATTAAGCAGCATCGCTGCTTTAAACACATTAAACCCAGTACATCTCTGACAGCCTGGTGGGAATATGTAAATAGATCTACAAATCTCCCTTTGCAGACGAGCACCCATTAGGAGCAACCCAGACGTCCTGCAAAACAAAACAACTCTTTCCAGCACGGATCGTAGCAGGGTAAATCGCTTAGGTAATGTCTTCATAGGGAAAGATTTTAATATGATGTCATGTTTTAAATAGATATACATTGGTTAAATATCAGTAGCTAAAGTTTATCATTAATTCTAAATTTAACGAGAGGTTTGAACAACTAAACCTCTAATTTTGCCCAGTCAAAAGCAGCTTCCCTTCTTCCTTGCCTCATCTTTCCATTGTAGGTGACAAACGAACACACACACACACTTTCACACTCACTCGCCCACACAAATAATCCATAAAGTTGAGATCATACAAACACATGGTTTTTTTTAATAATGTAACCTGTCCACTTTGATACCAGATGCGAACCTGATTTAATAAAGTCAATCAAGCATTTAGGATACCATCTCCAGACGTCCTTTTTGCAGACCAAACCGGTCCTGACACATGCAGACAACCAGCTTCACCGTGCGGTAAGTCTGACATGCCATGACAGGACATGACAAGAAGAAGAAGAAGAAGAAGAAGAAGAAGAAGAAGAAGAAGAA
>NW_006799982.1:1673052-1692462 GCF_000485575.1 Poecilia formosa | reverse complement strand
TATGCATTTAGGTTGTATACTTTGCTTCAGTTCTTCATCTTGAGCTTGCATGAAGAGGAAGATATGTTCACATACAGTATTGTATTTATTGCGTTTTTACACTTTTTGTAACATTTCGAGCTGTTTTCAGCTAATTTTCATATTTCTGACAAAAATAGCTTCTTTGGTACAAACTTAAAGTGAATAAATACATGAATAAATTCCATATGTTGCTTTAATGAGATCCGCCAAAACCTTCCAGTTGTAGTTTGACACCTTCTATTAGATATTCCTCCTCAGACAAAGCAGCACCTCAGGGTGTCAGAGTACAATTCACCTAAGGTCCAGCTGCCCATATGCTCCAAGAAGATGCTACGCTCTGAGTTTTTTTTTTGTTTTGTTTTTTTTTTTGTTTTGTCCAGCAGGATCATTCATATGTCCACTGTCCGCTGAGTTCACATGCCACTTGAGAAGTTATTTGCCTTCCCTGTTACATTATTCATTATTGAGGTGAGTGTCTGCAGCAGATCTGGGCTGACTCACTTTGACTTTACGTGTGTGTGTGTGTGTGTGTGTGTGTGTGTGTGTGTGTGTGTGTGTGTGTGTGTGTGTGTGTGTGTGTGTGTGTCTGTGTGGATCTGCAGCGTGACTCACTCAGTGCTTTTAGACAGATGAGGACAGCGGTCTCACGGAGGGCAATGGAGGTTTTATACAAGAAAAATAGCCACTTAGATTAAATTATGTAATGAAAAACATTCCTCCCTCTCCTTGTTCCACCCTCCCTCTTGTCCTCCTTCACCTTCCCCCCTCTCTTTCTCTTTTTTTGGTGACGCACACACGCAGACACACACGCGCGCTGACCCTAACTCAATCACCTGCAAATGGAGCTATCTTCACACCCCCAGGCAGAAACCAGCATCATCTTTGACACATGCAGGACAGCAGAACGTACACACATTTGGAGACACGTGCAGTTCAAAGGAAACCTCATTGTTCCTCTTTTTAATGATTGTCTAAAAGCTCAGGTTAAGCTTCCCCCCCGCCCCCTCTATACAATCCAGCCAAGCTCTTCTCTTTGTCTGCTGAGTGGACATTATAAACCTGATATCTGTCCATTTGTCTCCACTTGACTATGGTCAGGGCAGGAATGTGTGTAGTTTCTTTTTTTAATATCAACTTTGTGTGGTTGCTAAGTGTCCATTGGTGGTTCAGTTATTGTTCTTTGCTTTCAGTTAGGACTGGACAGACTGAACTAAAAGCACAGATAGATAGATAGATAAATAAATAAATAAATAAATAAATAAATAAATAAATAAATAGTGAAGGTTTAGCCTTAAGAGAAATTTACAACTTTTACTTTGACTGAATACTCCAATCTAGGTTGCATTTCAGTGGGTTCTTAACCTTTGGGGAAAAAATATTATTATTATTATTATTATTTATACAAACAAAAAGACATTGGCATGGTCATTACAGAGATATTAATGCCTGAAATTTCACATTATAACCACAAACTTCAATGTATTTTAGTGGAACAGACAAAAACAACTGTAGCATAATTGTAAAATGGAAGAGAAAAAAAACCTGAGGCATGGTTTTAAAACTTTTTTTAGAAATATAAATCTGAAAAGTCTGGCATGCATTCAGCCCTCCAGGGTCAATACTTTTGTAAGACCACCTTTTACTGAAATTCCAGGTGGAAGTGTTTTGTTTGAAATGTTTCTACCATCTTTGGATGCAGAGACTGACATTTTTTTGTCCACTCCGTTTTTAAGAGCAGATCAAACTTAATCAGACTGAATAGAGTGAGTCTGTGGCATTATTTATTTTTTATTCTACCACAGATTATTCAATGGATTTCAGTCTGTGCTGGAATTGGACCTTTTTTTTTTAAAACCCATTTTACATATTTTAGTCTCTTTTGCAGCCCCTAACTGGTTTTTCTTTAAGATTCAGCTCAGTGCTTTTTCCCATCAACTCTGATTATCTTCTCTGTCCTTTCTGAAATAAAAGCATACTGCTGGAAAAATGTTTTATTTTTATTTTTAATGTTATCAACTGAGAATCAATTGCATTTACTGATTGCATCGATTTAATTTATTACTTACTTATCTGTTCCCCATGACCTTATTATTTCCAGAACATAGTACAGATTCAGAATAATGTAACTTCTTGACGGTTAAAGTGAAACACATGGCAGCATTTGTGGTTCACTTCCTGTTGTGAGATAAGGACAGTTAGCAAAGATAAGGAACCATTGTTCTAGGGGATTTTGCAGAGGCGGAAACTCTTTTATCCTCCACCCTGCATTTGTGTTACGTTCATAGAAAGCGAATATGAGCAGGATCATTTCTTTTGACTGACTGTAACTCATTGTATATTCCTCCTGAAGATCTAGAGAGACTCTTTGTGATCCCTGTCTTTGCTGTTCTTTTTAATGAACAACTTGTTCTAACACAGACCCACAGGATGATGCCTCCATCACCATGTTTTGAAGTGGGGATTTAAAATGATGTGTGGTGTTAGCCACACAGAGCATTTTGCACACAAACCAAAATGCTTTGGTCTCATTTTATAATAGTAGCTTCTTTTACATGTTTGTTGTATCCCTCTTCATGGTTTATGGGGAACTTTAAACAGAACTTGTCACAATTTTTTCCGACAGTTTTCTTTCTACAACTCTCAAAATAGGCCTAGATTTGTGGCGTGTAAAACTAATAGTTTTGCTGTCACCAGAATATCCCAACTTTAATATTGCAAAAAAAAAAAAAAAAGGTTTTTCAGCTTAAAATGGTCTGAAATGCAGCTCACTGGATTTAGCTAAAGCAGTAATTAAAACCACTCATTTAATAATTTATTATAATATAATTTGGATCAAAAATATTGCACTACAAAATGGCAAAAACAAATAGAAAAACTGACCAAGAGCTTCTATAGGCAACAAACTACATCTAGTCTGACTAGTTTTTACACAGAAGTCTCTTGCATAGCTTTAAGATTTGGAGCAAATGATCCTACAAGAAAATCTCTTAGTTTTGTTCTCAAATCTGGAATAGACCGTCTCAAAGATGCACTAATGATTTTTACAAAAAAGGAGTACATTATGAGCATATTTGAATGAAGCAGACTCAGTTTCCTGACAGATGGACCTTTGTGTTGTCAAACAAAGGAGGCAGAATCTATTTTTAATAATCTGTGGTGGCATCACGCTGCTGTGATAACCATATGTTTGATGCAAAGAGATGATGTGGATTGAAAATGTGTCAGCGCACATATCTGTAGAAGCTAATATGAGTACGGGTAATTACTGATAGCCCAATGATCGTCCTCTGTCTGGATAAACCCGATTAGCATCGAATAGGCTGTGAGTCGCCCTAATCCCCCGTAAGGAGAGAGGGATGGACGCAGGAGGGAGAGAGCGTGGAGCTGGAAGCATAGAGAGAGAGAGAGGGAGAGAGGGCGGTACAGAGGGCGGATGAGATATTGGATGAAACAAAGGCAGAGCATATGAGCATGACAGTAAGGGAAGATAAGATGGAGATAGGAGAGATGTAAACAAACAAAGAAACAGCAAGGACAAAACAACAGATTTTGACCAGCAGGAAGCTCTGGCTCACTCAGTCCTTAAGCACTTCATATTCTCATTATTGCTTAAAATCTCAACCATCTTTCACAGTCTTAGCTTGTGCTAAGCTTGACAAACAAGAGAATTGTTCATTTGTTCATGTCATGCAACCCAAAATCAAGTGGCATTGATGGAACAATTTCAACTGGTTTTTGGAAATAAGTGCATGTTGGTTCTGGATTCCTAGATTGTATTGTCTGGATATTTTCTTCCGCTTATGTACTGCAGCATCTGTATGCAAATGACCGCAATGTGTGGAATGGCAATGGTCAAGAAAGTAATTTTGAAATTGTAGAAAATTGATAAAGTGTCTCAATTTAAAACCTCAAGCTTCTCTAATCAATTTTACTGTCTGGCAGCATTTTGTGGACCATTTCACTCAGTAGACTGCTCCAAATGCACAGTCTCTTAATATGTCACCCATACCTTTATAGACTGACAGATCTATCATTACACATAAAAGGTAATTTGTGCACTGAGACCAGTTAATTAAAGCCTTTTAAACCTCGTTACTTCAGTAATCGTTGCACCAGACAAAACAATTCCTCCAAAAATGTTTCTCCAGTTTATCTAAGACTAATTAGACAACTGCACACGTTATACCAAACCCCATGCTCTTCAAACCTGCATGGACGTTCCTACACACACGAGAATTACTGCAAGAGTTGCCCATAATACCCACCGATACAAACATGCAGTAATCACAGACTCTGGCAGACAGTGGAACAAAACAAGAAGAAACCACAAAGGGAGCTGATGCCAATCCATCAAAGTGTCAAATGATCCCAAACAAAGCTAGCTGTGGCAAAAAAAAAAAAAAGAAAGCAGTGAACAATCTTTTTAGTGAGAATTAGGAAATTTTGTTATTTCGGAAAATCAAATATGAATATAAATGGCTCAGGTGCAGAAAAGGGCATCAGTAGAGAAATGGTTAAGAAGATGAGGCTTGAACTGGAAAAACGAAGTAAAACGAAACACAGGAAAGATGGCGGGACCACGCTGCAGGAGAGATCAGTTTGAAGGAGACGGAGTGAATAAAATAAATGTAATTTTCATGATCAGTTTAACTCGGAGACCATTAGCAGCCCTCTCTGACGTCCCTCTGAGTGTGTGTGTGTGTGTGTGTGAATTTTAACTGTGTGTATGTGAGAACTTACAAAGAGCCACATGAAACTCACACGTATGATATGATACGGTAGATGCTCATGATATGAACCCCCGCAGAGGGTTCACACGCACAAGAGGAAAATCGATGGACTCCTAACTATAACGTTTCCCCCTCTGAGAGCTGAGGTGCTACACATGCTTAGTGAGTTTCCTCTCAGCAGCAGGCGGATCAGCTTGGATGCTGTTCACGCCTCTGTGTGCAATCTCTGTGATGACACTTAGAGCGAAAAGAGAAGAGCGGGAGACAATCCACAAAATTTCCGAGTCATTTACTGAGCAGCTAGACAGAACCCACTTAAATGGTGAAAGGCCATAAAAGCATTAACAGTCTGCTTTGCATTAAGGGCAACTCCTTTCAAACAGAGGCAAAAGTCACGAGAGTCGGTTTACTGAGCCCGCAGCAGCTGCTGCTGCTCAGAGTCATAAAAAACATAGAGCTGCAGCTATCTGTGGGAGGGAAGGATATAGAGCGCCTTACAAAGCAGTTTGTCACATTACAATCACAAACTTTAGCGCACTTCATTGGGATTTTGTGAGAGCGACCAGCCCAAAGTAGTGCAGAATGCTGAAGCAGGGAAATAATATATGGTTTGTATGGTTTGTAAAAGAGCTTTTATAAATAAATATCGGAACAGTGGGGTCTGCATTTGTGTTTAGCCCCCGTGAAACAATAATGTGTTTAACCGTCGTGTGCTTCAGTTACAGCTGCAAGTCTTTAGGGATATCTTTTTTTTTTGCAAGCTTTACATGTCTATAGTGAAACTTTTTTGTCCATTATCCTTTGCAAAACATCTTAAACTCAGTCAAGTTAGATGGAGAGTATCTGTTAAGAAAATCAATCTTACAGTCTTCCTGAGATACTAAACTTTGACTAGGCCATTCTAAGACCTGTAGGTGCTGAGATCTACATCATTTTATTTGCGAATTGGCTGTGTGCCTTTATTTGATAGTGAATTAACAGGAAAGAGGATGATGAGAGAAGGGGGAAGACATGCAGCAAAGGTCACCAGGTCGGGAATCAAACCTGCGACAGCTGCATCAAGGACTAAGGGACCTTATGTAGGTTGTGCTTAACCCCTGCATCACCACAGCACATCCAACATCAGTTTTCAAAAATAAGTGTCCTTCACTTGTTTTTGACCAAGTGGAGGACAGAGAGAGTCAAGAGTGATGTCTGTCAGAGATAGGAGCTTACAGTATTCTGCATTTTATTTGTCTTGAAGCTGGGAATGATGTACCAATCGAGTTTAGAGCGTTTTAAAACCACTGGGATTTTATAATTGTTATTGAACCAACCACTATCAGCTACACAAATCAATTGATGTATTTTCCTCCATTTGTGAAGCCAAACAGTAAAGGTATGTGCAATAAACTAAGAAAATACACCGTGCTGCTGTTTTAGTCAGATCCAAACTGTTAGAGTAACTAACTGATAACTGCAAATCTTATCCATCCTGAAGCATAGGAGTAGTTAGATCCTATTTCATCCTCGTTATCAAACAATGTGGTCAAGTTTAGTTTTTCAAATTGGTAGAAAAAATGTACCTTTCTATCTAAGGAAATCCAGGTGATTACATCAAATTAATGACTTACAATGATTTGATAATGAGAGGTTTTAAAAACAATGTGATATCCACCAAAAGGCCTCTTTTTGTTTCCAGATGACAGAACAAAAGTGCACCTAGATCCTAATTGTGCTCCTTTTTTTCAGGCCTCGCTCAGAAATATTTGAAGCCTGATTGTGGAGCACAGATTTTTCACAGATTTAGGTGAAAAAATCCAAGGGAGCCGAAGACTTTTACAGTCAGCAGAGAGATCTTTGACACATCAAGCTCAACATGTATTTGATGCTGCTGACTCTGCAGTCTTCTGGCTCCATCTCAGATTTCTATAGGAGTTGCATTTGTCATGGAAAGAAAAGCAGAGCTGCGTTATTAATTATGCTTACTAAGTGCTGTATTGGCCTGCCCGCTGCTGCCCATTACGAAAATGTGTGGTGCATCATGGAATGTAGAAACAGACAACAATAACAGAGCAAAATTGGACTGACAATGGGACACGATTATTGTTCTCAGACATCCCAAATGAATTAAACTGAGTAATCAAGATGAAACACGAAGAAGAAGAAGAAGAAGAAGAAGAAGAAGAAGAAGGAGGAGGAGAAGAAGAAGAAGAAGAAGAAGAAACTGATGAAAAAACATCAAATGTTGGTTGCACGACAATCGGACTTACTCCACAGTGATTAACAAAATGATTCATACCACTTGAATGTTTTGCACATTTTCATGTCACAAATATGTTTACGAGGTATTTTATTCGAAAAACACAAACTAGCAGATAATTGAAGAAAATACTGAATTTTTTAAATTTACATATAACTGGCTTGTTCTTAGAACTGCTGTTCCAGTATGTCCACACTGTTATGGAGAGTTTATTCATTTTGCCAACAGAAGAAAAAAATAATAAAGTATTTTGTACGACTAGAACTTTTTAAGTATTTTAGACTTATCGAAAGTGATTCTGTATTCTTGAAGGTGAAAATTACTTTCTACTTTTTGTACATTTCAAAACTTTTTGAGTAATTGAGTAAACACTTCAACCTATACTTTTACTTTTACTAGAATATTTTTAAGGTATTTGTACTTCTACTTAAGCAAAGATTGTGAGTACTTTTTACTGTACCAAACTATCCTTTTACTCGGGAACAAACTAACCTGAAGCAGTAGTTCCTTTTGTCCAGCTGGGGTCGCTGTGATTTTCAGCTCCAGTAATCTGACCTTAGCGGGCCCAGCAGCTTCTTCCGGGCGTCTTGCTGACTTCCAAAGGTTTACTATGAATGTAAGAAGTAATATTTTAGGTTCTTAACTACACTTTCCCGTTTCAGGGATAAATATCGCTCGTGTTTTTGCGTTACTAAGCGTACTTGGGGCTTGTTGCTTCGGCTGCTGTTGGTTTAAAGTGCACGTTAGCTTAACATGTCTGGAGAGGAGGCGGACAAAACAGCCACCACTGACGCCAGCGCCGGTGACGAAGAGGAGGAATGGCTTTATGGAGGTAAAAACGACTAGAAACAACTCCCTTTATCAATTAGAGACGCGTGGTGGTGTCTCTGCAGCTCTGGTAACGAAGCGTTAAGCAGTAACTATCTCTCCGTGCTATGAGAATAACGGAACATTAGCCTGGAAGCTAACTAGCATTGACTGTTTGATTTGGTCTTCGGGCCTTTAGCATCAACAACAGAAGCATGCTTTGAAACTAAATAATAATAGAGGATTGTACCGTATTATGGTAAATAGTCTCTGTCTTTTGCTGTTATAATTTTATTTTTAGAATACTGCTGTAATTTTATTAGCTAAACTGTTATTTGATCTGTATTACAGATGAGTCAGAAAGCAAGGAGGAAGATGAAGAACCCAAACTGGATGCTGCTGCCAGGTAACAAACTCTACTCTAGAGAAACATCATTGTGGGTTGGTGCATTCACAAACTGCTTCTTACACAGTCGAGGGATTAGATAAGATTTTTCTATCTAAGATTTCCTTTCCCCTTCCTCAGATTGACACTTTTGTTAAATTGCTGGTTCAAGCTTCTGTATTTACACCAGGATCAGTCATTGCGCCATCATCTACAGCAGGAGTTTGCAACTTCTGTTCTTTAGCGCCACTGACCTGCAACGTTTTGGATCCATCCCCGCTCCAACACATCTGCATCAAAAGGCCGAATTATCTGCTTTCTATTAATCATTTATTTAATTCACTGACTTGCAGAGTCTTAATATGCAGAGATGCATCCTACAGTTACAAGACAGCGGAACTCGCAATCGAGGTCTGGGGTTGGAGAAACCTGATCTACAGATTGTACAAAACGCTGTAGTTTATGCATTTCAACAGAATTTTTTTGCAACAAGTAAAATTCAGGGAGGAAGAAATAGTTAACCTATCATTATCTTGTCCTTTTCAAAACTCTATCCATTAAGAAAACATTGGTTGTTTAATTTTTAATGGTGGTGTCTGATTATGTTTTACACCTGCAGTGCACCTGCTGAGACTTCAACAGACGATGCTGCTGCTGTTGTTGATGTACACGCTACGGGCAACGGAGTGGTCTCCGAGGTACGTAACCTCTGGCACATCCTTCTCTTTTGTTCCGTTGTTCACCTTCCCGATACTGTTGTTGTTTTTTATTTCTTTCTGACTTTGCATTAACATTCATGGCTTTACACGTGTCGTTTTTTTTCTGGGCTTTCAGTCCCAAGGCGAAGCTGCAGGCGAGGATGTGGAGAGCGACAGCGACAGCGATGATGACGACGACGATGTCCGAGTTACCATTGGTGACATCAAAACTGGAGCACCACAATACACGTAGGCTTTCCTTTGAATATTTCCAAGAGGATTTATGTTTAAGCTAAGCTGCAAAACATCTCAAGGATTATTTTTGGAAACGACATGCAGCTAAACCTCATTTTGAGCTTCATGGCAAAGGCTGTGAATACATACATCTGTTTTTTTTGTTTGTTTGTTTGTTTGTTTGTTTTCATTTTATTTTTAATATATTTACAGAAATAAATTTAAAATAACTTTTTTTCTTGTCACTGTAGGGTGTTGTGTGTAGCGTTTTGAGGGAAAATTGAATGCAATTCATACTGGAGTTAAGTTGTAACATAAAATATGGAAAAGGAAGCTCTGAAGTTTATGAAAATAAAACCTAGATCCAATTAGCATTCGGTAGCAACTTCATGTGATTTCCTCTGTTTGAGGGAGTCAAGTCTTGAAGGAGATTTTTGGACAGCGGCTTCTTACGCACTACATTGCAAACTTATCATGACACAGTGTTCACGTTGTGGCTAATTAAATAAGCACCATGCATTCAGGCTCTATATATTAAAATATATTTTGCAATACTTGTTAAATGCAACCTAAAAGCTTTAGAAGATAAAGAGTCTTTTAAAAAATAGCAACCGATGCCTCGTTTCTGCTGATGGGTACGGTACGATTGGGTGCAGTGCGGCCACTGCTTGCTTCAAGAACAAGACTTTCCAGTGCGATGCGTTTGCTGAAGCACCAATGGATGCCATGTTAGATGTTTGGGTTTAACCCCGCCTTCCCAGTGAGAGTTCAACTGGTGGAAACGCTCTCCTGAATAAGCCAGCACATAAAATGGTGAACTGAACTGTGTCGTTCCCGTCAGGCGTTAGTTGTTTCAGCACCAGATTTTGGTTAGAAGCAACTTTTTAATTAAAATAAAAAGAAAGCCTTACTGTTGCTGAAAATAGTGGAGCTTTATAGACTTTATAATGTGGGCATGCGTGTGTTTGCTGTGAGCTCCAAACAGAAAGATGTTCACACTTACTATTATTTCATCTCTGTTTAGTGTGTTCATGTAGTGCAGAGCCACAAATGTCCAATTTATACACAACTAATTTAGTTTCTTATTTCAAGTCATATGACTATCACAGCATTCACCAATATTATAATATCCTGCAGGAAAACAGCATCATCTCACATTATCATATCTTTTTTTCTCTCTCTCTCTCTCTCTTCAGGACATATGGCACCCCCCCTGTTAACCTCAACATAAAGACAACAGGATCCAGACCTTATGGACAAGGTTAGTACCCTGCTGTAGTTTAACCTACAGAAAGGTTAAACTACTTTTAGGTTCTGTAGTTAACCTGAAAAGAGGTAAAACCAGTTTTACCTCTTTCCTTTCTGTGAAAACAGCCTTTAAGATGTTGTGTTTATTTTCAGTAACCACAAAGGTGAAGGGTGTGGATCTGGACGCACCAGGAAACATTAATGGCGTTCCTGTGCTGGAGGTGGACATGGAGAGCTTTGAAGAGAAACCCTGGAGGAAGCCAGGTCTGTTGAACTTTCTCAAATCACAATCATCACCACAATATCATATTTGCAGAGGGCTACTTGAATGCAATACTTGGAAGGTTATTCTTTAATTATATATGCATTCATCTTCTCCCTGCTTCTGTGATGTATGACTGGTTGAAAGGACTATTGTAATGATGTAGAAGAACAGTGTGGAAAAATCAAATGCAATCGAGAGATTCATCACAAAAATCATCTAAAATATTACAGCCACATGTTTTGCTAAAATAATTCAGGCTGTAATTTCAGGAAAACGTATCGGTGCTCACATTATAGTTGTCTGTGCTGTCTTTAAATGTGATTGTAAACTTAATCCATTTTCAAATACACTTTATATTTTATTACAGCCACATAATAAACCATGCTGAAATGCGTATCCCTGTTTACTTTTCCAGGTTTATTAGCGCTGTAATTCACAGAAGGTGTCTTTGTGATTCGGTTTGCAGGAGCCGATCTGTCAGACTATTTCAACTATGGTTTTAATGAGGACAGCTGGAAGGCTTACTGTGAGAAACAGAAGAGACTGCGAATGGGTCTAGAGGTCTCTACAATTGGCTCAGTGACCAGCAAGATCTCTGTATGACATTTGTTCCTCTACCAGTTTACTCAGATTCATCAGTTACTCTATGTACTGTGAAAGTCTTCAGCTGATTATGATTTTCTCTGGCTGTCTGCAAAGGTTCAGCAGGGCAGAACAGGAAATGAAAAGGATGTATCCAGTTTGGCTGTTCACACCTCCAAGACGGACTTTACGTCTCCTGTCAGCCTGTACAAGTCTGCTGTCAGTCAGATCACCAGGTAACATCTATACTTTCATGTTCCGAGCTACAAAAACAAAGTGCTTTCAATTAGTCTTCTATCCTGGTTAAATGAAGGTTTGATTAATTACCTAGAAGCTAAAAGTTGCTGAAACAAGAGTATCTGAAACCTAATTTCTTGGAGTAATTATAGTTAGTAAATTTCTTTGGAGGTAATACAAATTATGTCACATTATAACAGAAAGTCAGTCACAAGAATGCATAAAATAAACCTAAACTAAGGTTGCATAACATATTCTGTACAGTTCTTTTAGGCTTTTGTTATTTAACTTATTATTTGTAAATCTGGGGAATACATATAAAAACAAATTGTAAAAAAAAAAAAAAAGCAAAAGACTCAAAATTATACCAAGTTATTAAAACCCATAAAATCCATATTTTTTGTTAACTAAACATATCGAAATTTAGGGATCTTGTAGATTTTACAACATATTAAATAATAAATCAACATTATTCATTACCTGTAAATGTTCTATAAAAATGTGAGCAGCAGAACATTTATTTTTCCAAAAGGCCTCCAGAGAAGACTTAAGATTAGACAACACCGTTTCCAATGCAGAGTAGTTTCAACAATATATTGAAAACATTAGAAAAGATTTTGATATGTCTTTAGAAGCAGAAAGAAAGGAGGAGAGGCTTGGAAAAATAGAATTAAAAAAATGAATCTAAACTTCAATGTGATATTTGTTTTTGGCATTTAAAAGTGGCTTATTTTTGTTCATTATGAGAGAAACACCTGATGTATTGAAATTCTGTAAATTTTGGTTTATTTTTATAGATCAACATCATTTTTTTCTTGAGAAATAAAAAATAGTTGATTTGCATTTTTTTTTTACCTAATAATGTTCAGACTTAATCGTTTGATTAATTTAATTGTGAAGTAGATAAAGATTTTTGGTATGTTGGTTGTCAACTAAAAGTCACATTTCCATGTTTTATTCGATCATCATTCATCTTGATGGGGTTTTCTTTTTTGCAGGAAATAATAAATCATTGGTTGTTTTGGGTTCTGCTTTGCCTCTAATGTTTTCTAAATATTCTCTCAGTAGGAAGACAAGTGGTACTATTGATGTGATTGGTGGACAGACGGCCACAATCAGCAGGGTTGAGGGACGACGCAGACACAACCTAGAGGGCAACAACATCCAGGTACAGAAGCAACTGAAACAAGTTTCTTCTCAAAGACCTGAGCGACATGCTAACAGCGCCCTCTGCTGTCTGTTGTTGCACAGGTGATATCTGAACACTCAACATCAGAAGCTGAACCAGCCGCAGCTAAGATTCCCACCTTCTTCCCCCCTGGACCGCTTCCTCCGAACATACCCCCGCCTCCTTTCCTCCCTCCTCCACCAAACGTCAGCACTGCACCTCCTCTTATACCTCCACCCAGTGAGTTCAGTTTCTCCTATAATTCTGTTTTTTGTTTGTTTGTTTTTTTGTGAAAACTAGTTGCTTTGAGTATTCTTACTTCTTCCACCTTGTTCAACCTCACAGGATTGCCCATCACAGTTCCTCCTCCTGGTTTTCACCCTCCAACAAGCGGCCCTCCACCTTCTCTAATTCCCACGATGGACAGGTAACGTCCATGACAACACTCGCCCTGATTGCAGCTGCATTGATTGTATATCTGAACAATCTGGGGGCTAATGTTTCTGCTGGTCATGTGCTCTCAGTTATGTAAACATGTTTTAATTTAAAGTCAGTGAACTCTGAAGTTATGTTTCCTTCCAATATGGCATTAAATAATGTGGAAGCTGTTGTCGTCAATGGTGGCCTTGCTAACTGGCCTTTGTAGTCATGGCAGGCTCTGTTGTGGGTAAGGAGTTGTAGCGCAGGAGATAACCAGGTTGAGAGTGTGAGCAGCGTATTCACAAAGTTGATTGACAGCGCTAAAATCCTCCTCCTTTCTTTGATTAGTTGTTTCTGACCAAGTGTTTTATTTTTTTCTTCCCCTGATTATGGCTCATCTTGTACTGTAAGGACATAGTGACAGTTTAAACAAATATGTAGAAAACCCTTTTTTAAAATTACATATTGCAGCTTTAATCTACTTTTTTTTTTTTTTTTTGAAATCTGTGTCAGAATACTTTTAAATAAAGAACTGCATGTTTAATAAAGTGTTGTAATTAATTCAGTTTACTAACACAGTGCCTTCTCTGTGTTTCCATGACAGCCATGCTGGAGGCTACGATGGTCGCACTGTCCCTCCGTACCCGTTTCCTCAAGGTAAAAAAATTAATTGGCATTCTCCTTATCACATAATAAGAAAACTATCAAAAATAATTAACTGAATAAAGGTTATGTTTATTTGTATAACACATTTCTGGAACAAGGCAGTTCAAAGTGCTTAACATGATAAAAACATAACCAATTATGTAACTAGCAATTAGCATTGCATTTTGTCGCATCATCATCAAATATACATCAAATGTATTGATTAAAATTCCAATTATTATTAACTAGAGCAATTCTAAAAGGAAGTGGGGGAAGGTTTTAGCCTTGATTTAAAGGAGCTCAGTGTTTCGTTTGTGTTGCAGTTTTCGGGATCTAATTTCCATCAAACTCTCGTCTCCTTTTCCTTTCCAGGTGCTTACCCTCCACCCTTAACTGGAGGCGTGCCTCCTCCGTGGCCCCCCATGGTGGACAATAGCAAACCCTGGGACTATTATCCCCGTCGGGAAGACAAGAGAGACAAGGAGCGGGAGCGGCCCAGAGAGCGAACGCATGAGCGCGAGCGAGAGAGGGAGCACAGCCCCTCAACCATGAGCTACGCCAGGTCAGAAGGACAGATACAACAAGGGTGTGTATTCTTCTGGAGAACGACCTCGGGGGGGATTTCACTGTCATGTAATCATTCTAGCTCAGGCTTTAGATGGAGATACGTGCTTGATTGTCACCGTCATATATAAAAGTGTCTTTAATATCACTTTAGAAACCATGTAGATGAGTAAATGCACAATTTCGATGAACAATTTTCATCTAGATAGACGATAATTCTCAATCTGTTGCCATAGTGATGAGGAGCGGTATCGCTACCGTGAGTACCAAGAACGTGGTTACGGGGAGCGCCATCGTGACCGAGCAAGCCGAGAAAAAGAGGAGAGACACAGAGAGAGGCGGCACCGAGAGAAAGAGGAGGGACGTCGCAAGTCGTCTCACAGGTACACCAGCACACACTCATGCGCGAGCTAACTGGTTTACAGTAGCATTTTTAAATTCATCCTTCTTCATTCAGATGCTACTTTTCCTTGTTTCTTCGCTGCAAAAGAACAACATCTTAAAAAGCAGTTATTCAGATTATAAACCTGAATCCTTCTTTATTATAGTCCAGGGTTTCCCCCAGAAAACTTGCTAAGCCCGGCGGTGGGGGCGTCGAAATGGTCCACCAGTGGTCCACAGTGTTTTTGTATTAAAAGATGTTAAGTTGACAGAAAATATTAAAGTGTTACTGTATAATTATATGTTACAAGAAAACATCTCCAGTGAAATGCTATTTAAACCTGCAACTAGTCTAAAAACAACAAATTTGCACTTCTGTTTAATCCAAATTTAGTCAGCGGCTCCATCAGGCCCCCAAGAGCTCCAGGGGCCCCATAAACGCTAATATGTTAAAACAGACCACAGATACATAAATGTAACACTTGTTTATTGAGATTATCAATGCTGTTAAACTTGATTCAGTTTCAGCATACATAAATTAAAAGATTTTAAATAGTTTCACATTTAAATGCAAGATTTTAAGGAGTTGGCAAGTTTATTTTGTAAAACTTCAAAGAACAATATTCATAGTTAGATTGTTTTGTTACCATAGAAACAATCTGATGCTGTGAGTTTAATCTTTGAATTTACAAATACAAATTAGTAAACTGTGATTATAACTTATTGCTTTTTAGGCTGGCCAATTAAACTACTCCTGTCTCCCATATTTCACTAACACAGAAGCTGTTAGAGGTGCTGATGATTTTAGCAGCTAGACGGGCCCCTAAGTCTGCGCAAGGCCTCATGCAGCCTTGGACCGGCCCTGCACAACGAGTAAATCTGCTGCACTGCGCAGAGATGCGCAACAAACGGGAGATTTGGCTTTAGTAGTTGTTCCATTTCGTGTCTGTTGAGTTTTTAATAAGCGTAACAGAAACTATTCTGGTTGGTCGAGTTTATGGGACTCGACCGTGTCTGACGAGTTTCTCAGATCTCTGTGCGGCCGCGCACTTTAACTCTAAGTAGACAACGCATTTGATATGGTTTGATGCATTGTGTAACCAAAAAAATAATACTAAAAATAATATAAAATCAGCGTGATGCGTGACTCTGAGGAGAGCGTTAAAGCTCCTCACCAGGCTGAAACTGCACGATCAGGTTAGCGCTGCTCGTTATCCACAGACGCTCCGGCCAACCGGGACCACAGACATAAACTTTACAAGGAAGACAGACACAGAGCCACACGCTGGGCAGCGTGTAATTGCATATAATTGTTCGTTCACAAAGATAAATCATTCTCACCGCTCCACAACGCGCCTCTGAATTCGCTACAACTTATTCCTGCGGTTCGCATAGAGCTGTGCAACCAGAGCTAATGCAGCGAGTTTTAAACTCTTACCTAGAGTTCTCCAAAGGATCATAATTCCTCACAGTAAGTTGATGTAAATATCCATACAGGCCAGCCTGTGTCCAGTTTGAGTGAAAGGAGGCGTGCGCGATCCTGTTGAGGTAAAGCAGCGGCAGCGCGCGAAGCAAAGCGCAGAGGCGCCAGCTGTGTGATTGGTCCGCGCGCTGTCGGCTTTAAATGCATAAACCATAAACCTATCTATTATAAATCTATCCTTAAGGATAAATCTGCTCTGCTAGTGAAATGCTCAGAGCAACAGAGACACTTGCAGCCTGGCCTTTTTGTTTTTTTTTTCTTTTTTTTTTTTATTGAAATGTAAACAAGCAACACTTAGCCTGGCGGCGAGGCTAGTAAAGCATGGCGGGCCGCCAGGCTTATAATACACTGGGGGAAACCCTACAGTCTTTCTCAGGAACAGCTGTTCATTCTTAAACTTTATGGTTTCAGATCAGAGTTTTACCGATATGGTTTCCTGGCTATCTTTATGTTTTCACCTGCAAGCTGCAATTTTCGTCATAATGTCTGATCCAATCGAATTGGTTCTGATTTTGTTTTATTTCAACTAGTAAATAAAGCAGGTTGTGAACAAATAAGAAAAGGTTACTCAAAGTTACAGCTCTGAATCCAGCATAAAGCAAATTCTTTATGCATGAAAGCATTGGTGTCCCTAACTTTAATGTGAGGTTATCTAAACTCAAAACTGAATGCAAAGTGTTGTTTTCTGATGTGTTTATGGAACTAATAAAAAGTTTAGATTTTTTGTTTTAATGGGCCAATAATAAATTAGGATATTATTGAAAAGTGAATTACTTTCAGTAACTATCACCAAGCAAAACACATTATGTAAATTAAACAAAGACGGATGTCCTGATGATTTTTTTTTTTCTTTTGCGTTACCTCACAATAGGTTTTGCCTTCTCTCAATAATATGCTAATCAGTTCATGCAGCACATTTGAATACTATAAGCCTTTCTTACGGTGGCCATCGCACTTTCTGCCATTATAAGGCTTTCGTAAAGTTTTTCCATGCATGTTAATATCTTGTGAAATATCTGAAGTTTTATATCTTCTTTAGGATAGAAATGCATCACAAACCTATGATGTAAGCGGAAACTTTTCATAAGAAGGAAAGAAATAAAAAAATACATTCAAACAGTTTGGATTATTTCTGAGTTTTGATCACGGTGTAATGAGACTGTTTTGATGGTCTCTTTTGTGTTGGTTGACTGAATGGTTTAAAGGGCCGTTTTCATGTGCAGTTTCATCTCAACCTTACACAAGCAGTGAATAAGTCGATTTTCAAACAGTTTTTTGCACCAAAGAGTTAATAATGAAGTTTTGACTGAGGATCTTTAAATCCTCAATCAATGAATCAATGTATATTTGAAAATTTAAATTGACATTTGTGATTATATACAAGGTAGACCAGCCAATATTGCAGTAAGCATATTGCGAGGGAACGCAAAAGAGAAAATTTTCCCCATATCTCCTAAGGGGCTCCGTAAAAACCTGATTGCGTCTCTAATATTTTTCTTTCTTAGTTTCTGTCTTTTATGTCACATCATGCAAGCTGATTGTTTTTGCTTTTTCAATAAAACTATATAGATTTAATATTTACCGACACTTGCAGTAGATTACACTTTGTGTTAGTCGAAGCTCTTTTTAAAATATCTGAAAAGTTTGAGCTGAAAGGCTTGGCAAAAAATAGAATTTCTGTTTATTTCTCATCTTTCTCGCTCCTAATTGACAGATACCTCCTCCTCGATCAATTTCCCATCATGCCTCCTCTTTGTCCTCTTGTCCCCTCTCCCGCTGTTGTCTTATTGATCATTCACCTATCTTTGTCCATCTCTGATTTCTCTTCCTTCCTCCTGTCTTTTGCCCTTGTTTCACTCTGTCCTCCTTCTGTTTCTTGCAGCAGCAGCAGCAGTCGACGGAGACACGACAGCGAGGAGGGCGACAGCCACAGGAGGCACAAACACAAGAAGAGTAAGAGGAGCAAGGAGGGCAAAGAGGCTAGTGAAGATATGGGTGCAGATCAGGAGAACCAGGAGGCTATGGAGTAGCGACGACCAGCTCCTGCTTTGTCCTCAATGTGTCCTCATGCTGGGGAAGGGGATGAGATCAATACATCATGTCGTTCTGCTCTCCATCGGTTTCCCTGCATCCTCTTGTTAAACTTCACCATCACTTCAGAATAGACGGAGGAGAGCGGGAGCTGAAGGGAGACCTGCTCATCCTTCTCATCTTCCCCCTGTAAACGGTAGTTTTTTCACCCACCTCCATCCTGGCCCAAACCTCCCGTCTGAGCATGACGGCAGCAGTTGGGTCGCGCTCACAGATTTCATTGTATATTCTGGACCCATCAGTCTGATACGACCTTTTTCTATTGTTGGTTTGATATCCTTTTGTTCTCGTCCCAAATTAAGACATCTAAAAAAGAAAAAAAAGTGCTGTCTGTTAAGTTCCATTAAAAACACTTTTGATAAGTCGCCTTTGTCTGTTTATTTATTAGAACAGCTTAACATTACCAGAAGTGTTGGATAAAGAAAATGTTGAATGTCTACTCACCGTGATTTATCTCTGTTATGGATGACTAAGAGCTTCACAACACAGAAAGACTTTTTAAATTTATTTTATATCGCAGCTCACGTCAAGACTTTTTTCTGGTTAGTCTGTTTTGGGAATTGTGCGAACCGTAACCTAAGTTTTCTGTCCTTAGTGGGAGTGGCGTCAATAGAGTTTCTGCTGCTGTAGTCCAGCTATTTCAAGATGCGACACATTATGAATTCAGAGATGATATTTTGCATACCTTGTTTTTAACAAACAGCTATTTGAGCAACTATTACCTTTTTACTGTCTCAAACCAGTTTAACCGTTCTCTGACATCAGCAGAACAGTTTCTTTTTTTTTAATGTTCTTCACACCATGATTTTTGTGCATAAATCCAAAATATAGCAGCAGTTCTGAAATAAACGGGAAGATCCATCTCACACCCAGAACAACAAACAATTAAAATTTTAAATCTCCTTTCTTCCTTATTCTAATGCTTAGTTTCCTCTTCAAAAAGTATTTTTCTTCAGGACTAAATACTAAAATCCATGGCTAATAATTGACGTTGACTTTACTGGTGACTATTCCAGTTCTCTGTGTGTTTTAAACCTAAAGAAATTATTCTTTATGACACCCTCAGTAGAACGCCTTTCACCTGCAGTGTTACAGATTTTTTGATATTATTTTGTTATTACTTTAGTTCATATTCAGTCTAATGTTAATAGTGGTAACACTTTATTTGAAGGGGGTGAAAACGACTGTCATGACACTGTCATAAACATG